>NC_091282.1:59512802-59812802 GCF_032444005.1 Ranitomeya imitator | reverse complement strand
ATCCTTCCTGAGCACCGGTGCCCAAAACTGGACACAGTACTCCATGTGCGGTCTAACTAGGGATTTGTACAGAGGCAGTATAATGCTCTCATCATGTGTATCCAGACCTCTTTTAATGCACCCCATGATCCTGTTTGCCTTGGCAGCTGCTGCCTGGCACTGGCTGCTCCAGGTAAGTTTATCATTAACTAGGATCCCCAAGTCCTTCTCCCTGTCAGATTTACCCAGTGGTTTCCCGTTCAGTGTGTAATGGTGATATTGATTCCCTCTTCCCATGTGTATAACCTTACATTTATCATTGTTAAACCTCATCTGCCACCTTTCAGCCCAAGTTTCCAACTTATCCAGATCCATCTGTAGCAGAATACTATCTTCTCTTGTATTAACTGCTTTACATAGTTTTGTATCATCTGCAAATATCGATATTTTACTGTGTAAACCTTCTACCAGATCATTAATGAATATGTTGAAGAGAACAGGTCCCAATACTGACCCCTGCGGTACCCCACTGGTCACAGCGACCCAGTTAGAGACTATACCATTTATAACCACCCTCTGCTTTCTATCACTAAGCCAGTTACTAACCCATTTACACACATTTTCCCCCAGACCAAGCATTCTCATTTTGTGTACCAACCTCTTGTGCGGCACGGTATCAAACGCTTTGGAAAAATCGAGATATACCACGTCCAATGACTCACCGTGGTCCAGTCTATAGCTTACCTCTTCATAAAAACTGATTAGATTGGTTTGACAGGAGCGATTTCTCATAAACCCATGCTGATATGGAGTTAAACAGTTATTCTCATTGAGATAATCCAGAATAACATCCCTCAGAAACCCTTCAAATATTTTACCAACAATAGAGGTTAGACTTACTGGCCTATAATTTCCAGGTTCACTTTTAGAGCCCTTTTTGAATATTGGCACCACATTTGCTATGCGCCAATCCTGCGGAACAGACCCTGTCGCTATAGAGTCCCTAAAAATAAGAAATAATGGTTTATCTATTACATTACTTAGTTCTCTTAGTACTCGTGGGTGTATGCCATCCGGACCCGGAGATTTATCTATTTTAATCTTATTTAGCCGGTTTCGCACCTCTTCTTGGGTTAGATTGGTGACCCTTAATATAGGGTTTTCATTGTTTCTTGGGATTTCACCTAGCATTTCATTTTCCACCGTGAATACCGTGGAGAAGAAGGTGTTTAATATGTTAGCTTTTTCCTCGTCATCTACAACCATTCTTTCCTCACTATTTTTTAAGGGGCCTACATTTTCAGTTTTTATTCTTTTACTATTGATATAGTTGAAGAACAGTTTGGGATTAGTTTTACTCTCCTTAGCAATGTGCTTCTCTGTTTCCTTTTTGGCAGCTTTAATTAGTTTTTTAGATAAAGTATTTTTCTCCCTATAGTTTTTTAGAGCTTCAATGGTGCCATCCTGCTTTAGTAGTGCAAATGCTTTCTTTTTACTGTTAATTGCCTGTCTTACTTCTTTGTTTAGCCACATTGGGTTTTTCCTATTTCTAGTCCTTTTATTCCCACAAGGTATAAACCGCTTACACTGCCTATTTAGGATGTTCTTAAACATTTCCCATTTATTATCTGTATTCTCATTTCTGAGGATATTGTCCCAGTCTACCAGATTAAGGGCATCTCTAAGCTGTTCAAACTTTGCCTTCCTAAAGTTCAATGTTTTTGTGACTCCCTGACAAGTCCCCCTAGTGAAAGACAGGTGAAACTGTACAATATTGTGGTCGCTATTTCCTAGATGCCCGACCACCTGCAGATTTGTTATTCTGTCAGGTCTATTAGATAGTATTAGGTCTAAAAGTGCTGCTCCTCTGGTTGGATTCTGCACCAATTGTGAAAGATAATTTTTCTTGGTTATTAGCAGAAACCTGTTGCCTTTATGGGTTTCACAGGTTTCTGTTTCCCAGTTAATATCCGGGTAGTTAAAGTCCCCCATAACCAGGACCTCATTATGGGTTGCAGCTTCATCTATCTGCTTTAGAAGTAGACTTTCCATGCTTTCTGTTATATTTGGGGGTTTGTAACAGACCCCAATGAGAATTTTGTTACCATTTTTCCCTCCATGAATTTCAACCCAAGAAATTGTTGCCTAGGCCCAGAGCTGCCACCAGATTTCGGCCATTGTCACACACTACCATGTCTGGCTGGAGATTCGCTGGCACAAACCAAACGTCGCTGTGCTGCTTGATGGGATTCCAGAGCTCCAGTGCTGTGTGGCTTCGATTCCCCAAAGAAATTAATTTCAATATGGCCTGTTGACTAGGGTTGAGCGACCTTTACTTTTATAGGATCGTGTCGGGTTTCACGAAACCCGACTTTTTCAAAAGTCGGGTCGAGTGAAATCGGCCGATCCTATAAAAAAGTCGGGGTCGGGGTCGGCCGAAACCTGAAACCCAATGCAGTGCATTGGGTTTCCATGGTTCCCAGGGTCTGAAGGAGCGGAAACTCTCCTTCAGGCCCTGCGATCCATATTTTAGTGTAAAATAAAGAATTAAAATAAAAAATATCGCAATACTTACCCTCTGACGCGCCCTGGTACTAACCGGGAACCTTCCTTCCTTAGAATCAGCCTTCCAGGACCTTGCGGTGACGTCGCGGCTTGTGATTGGCCGCGCGGCCACCCATGTGACCGCTCGCGCGACCAAGGGTGAGTATATTCCTATTAGGTATATACTCACCCTCGGACGCGCCCTGCTTCTTTCCGGCAGCCTTCCTTCCTAAGAATCAGCCCTTCCAGGACCTTGGTGACGTCGCGGTGACGTCGCGGCTTGTGATTGGTCGCGCGAGCGGTCACATGGGCGGCCGCGCGGCCAATCACAAGCCGTGACGTCACCGCGACGTCACTGCAAGGTCCTGGAAGGCTGATTCTAAGGAAGGAAGGTTCCCGGTTAGTACCAGGGCGCGTCAGAGGGTAAGTATTGCGATATTTTTTATTTTAATTCTTTATTTTACACTTAAATCTGAATTCCGATACCAATTCCCGATATCTTAAACATATCGGGAATTGGTATCGGAATTCCGATTCTAGATTCAAAAGATCGCAGACTTCATGGCCGACCCCACACAGGGGTCGGGTCGGGTTTCATGAAACCCGACCTTGCCAAAAGTCGGCGACTTTTGAAAATTTTCGACCCGTTTCACTCAACCCTACTGTTGACGTTTGGCCACGGCTGTGCTCATATCAGTTGTAACAGGTAAGCGTTCACGGGTTCATGTGGAGGTAGACTGTGACGGCTACTGCAGCGCTGAATCAGTGGAACTGGAGTATGAGGAGGAGTCAATGTGTACAGACTGGATTCCTGCAATCCTTGGAGTTGGCAGAACACATACAGCGCCACTCTCAAGATCTGTACCCGGCTCCACAACATTTACCCAATGGGCAGTGAGGGAAAGGTATCGTCCTTGTCCATAGTTACTGGTCCACGCATCGGTGGTCAGGTGGACCTTGCTACTGACGGCGTTTAGTAGTGCATGTTTAATTTTTCCCTGCACATGCTTTTGCAGGGCTGGGATGGTTTGCCTGCTAAAATAAAAGCGGCTGGGCACGTTGTATTGTGGGACTGCAAATGCCATGAAGTTACAGAAGGTGTCAGTCTCCACCAGCCTGAATGACAGCATTTAAAGGGACAGTTTTTTTTCAATGCTAGCATTCGGAGCCTGTGCTCGGAGGTGGTTTGCCGAGTACGGGTGCCTTTTCTCCCATGCCTGTGCTACCAATGGCTGTAGACTGGGCTGGGAGTGTGAGGATGACAGGGAACGTGGTGCTGTGGGTGGAATTACACTGTGTCTGTGTACAACAGTGCCAGAGGTTCTTCCATGGCGACTCTGTGAGTCAGCCGAACCAGCTGTGTGTGAGCTGGAGGAAGAGGAAACAACACGAGCTGAAGAGGTAGTAGGTGGCGCTGTAGGTTGACCTAGGTCTTCAGTGTGTCTTTCTAACTCCACCACGTGCTTGGTCCGCACATGTTTCCACATATTTGTGGTATTGAGGTTGCTGACACTTTTCCCTATTTTCACTTTCTGGTTACACAGCTTGCATTTGACAAAGCAAATGTCATCTGCAACTGTGTCAAAAAAGGACCAGGCACTGCAAGTCTTCGGAGCGCCCGTTTTGGTTTTGGAAGAGTCATGCTCCTAATGGGTGCCGAAGTGGAGGCTACAGGCAACCCAGTCTGCCCCCTCCCTCTCCCTCCTTTTTGGGCCGTTTGGGGAATCTCTTCCTCAGAGCTGCTCCCACCACCTTCCTGTACCTCACGCCATGATGTGTTAAGGACTTCATCATCTACACAACCCTCTTCAAACAACTGCTTCTCCTGGGTAGTCTCGGCAGCACAGTATACACCAGAAAGTGGCACCTGAGTCTCATCATCAAATGCGTACTGAGGTGTGCTGACCATAGGCACTGGCCCACCCACCTCTTCAGATTCAGAGAGACAAAGCAGTTGTGCATCACTGCATACTGCCTCTTCTTCAATTTCTCGAATGCTGCTTGGCTGCATCTTTCCAAGCCAAGAGATTCAGAGAACAGAAGTAGAGATGGCTCCTGTCCAGGGCTCTCTGACTGCCTGGGCAATTTGGCAGGTGGTGAAGAGACAGATGGGTGTTATTCAGTGCTCTGGACCTGACAGGATGTGGCACTAATTGAAGTCAATGTGTTAGCTGCCATCCATCCAACAACAGCTTCAATTTGTTCGTCCCGCAGCAGTGGGGTGCGGCGAGCTCCTACAAAGCTGCGCATAAAGGACTGTTCCCTGGTTAAACTGGGGGATGCTGAGTCACCGGTGCCCGTAGCAGGCACAGAATCACCACGTCCTCTCCCTGCAGAAACTCCACACCCACGACCACATGCCTTACTCCCTGCCTTCATCTTGGTAGACTGATAAAGATAGGCAGAAAAGTACTAAGGGCTTAGTGTGCTTATTCCTGAACAGCTGCTAACAGGTAAAAGAAACACTAATTTTATAAAGTGTGGACTAGACTTTAATATGAGATAATGTGGCCTACACAACTGTAAAGTGGAGTGTTTGGTGAACTTTATTTAGGTTTTTTTTTAACAAAAAAAAAAAATGGATGTGCCCAAAGATGTCAAACCGATAGTATCACAAACTTTTTGTAGCTATTACAATGCAGGAAGGTAACCTACAATGAAATAGATGAGGCTCCAAAAAATAGGCTAATACTAATCTGGCTTGGGCTGCAGTGCACAAGGCTGCAGAAAGGCTCCTCTATCTATTCCTATATAGTGTTTGCAAGCAATCAAGATGGATACGTATGGAACCACACTAATAGGAGAAATCAGGAAAAATGTGCAGCAGCACTAATGCAAAAAAGGACAATGAAACAGTATGAAGCAGTGACGCACCCTGAGCGGACTACAACCAGATGTGGCTGCAGAACACACTACCACGTGAGCTGCACTCACACACAGAGACCTCACAGACAGCCGTGAACAGCGCTGCAAGGCTGCAGAAAATCTCCTCTATCTACTCCTATATAGTGTTTGCATGCAATCTAGCTGGATACGGATGGAACAACACTAATAGAAGAAATCAGGAAAAATGTGCAGCAGCACTAATGCTCAAAAGGACAACGTAACAGTATGAGGCAGTGACGCACGCTGAGCGGACTACAACCAGATGTGGCTGCACAACACACTACAGCGTGAGCTGCACTCACACACAGAGACCTCGCAGACAGCCATGAACAGCGCTGCAAGGCAAAAAAAGCTTCTCACACAGCAGTTGCTAAAGTAGCCTGGGTAAAGCACAATGAAGCAAATCGCTATCTCAAACTGTCCCTCAGTCAGAACAGCAGCGTCCTGTCCCTAACTGAATTCACAGTATAGTGAACCCAAAATGGCGGCGGCAGCTTTCATAGTGCATCTTGACATCATTTCAGAAGCCAATCACAGCCATGCCATTAGTTGACATGCATAACAGGATGTGCCCACACTTCTTAGGATTTCTCATTGGCTGAATAACATGAAACTGGCTCATTGCGTTATGGGAACTTCCGATTCTGGTACTCAATATTCTAAAAGTATAGGAACTCAGTATCGGAACTCCGATACAGCGAATATCGGCCGATACCCGATATTGCAGTATCGGAATGCTCAACACTACCCACATGTACTTATGCTGGCTAACAGATGTAAATCATTCAGCTATGGCACTGAAAACTAAATCTCCGAGCACTTACAAAGACTCAGAGGACACTCCAACTTTATGGAAGTTGGAGTGTTTTTTTTTTTTTTAGATGTGGCTATCTTAGGAGGATATCTGTTTATGCGGGTAACTGTTACTGTGCAGAATTATTAGGCTACTTAATAAAAACCAAATATATTCCCATCTCACTTGTTTATTTTCACCAGGTAAACCAATATCACTGCACAAAATGTAGAAATAAACATTTCTGACATACAAAAACAAAACCGCAAAAAATTAGAGACCAATATAGCCACCTATCTTTAAGATGACACTCAACAGCCTTCCATCCATAGATTCTGTCAGTTGCTTGATCTGTTTTCGATCAACATTGCGTGCAGCAGCCACCACAGCCTCCCAGACACTGATCCGAGAGGTGGACTGTTTTCCCTCCCTGTAGATCTCACATTTTATGAGAGACCACATGTTCTCTATGGGGTTCAGATCAGTTGAACAAGGGGGCCATGTCATTATTTTTTCTTCTTTGAGACCTTTACTAGCCAGCCACGCTGTGGAGTAGTTGGACGCATGTGATGGAGCATTGTCCTGCATGAAAATCCTGTTTTTCTTGAACGATACTGACTTCTTCCTGTACCACTGTTTGAAGAAGTTGTCTTCCAGAAAATGGCAGTAGGTCTGGGAGTTGAACTTCACTCCATCCTCAATCCGAAAAGGTCCCACAAGTTCATCTTTGATGATACTGTACCAGCCCATACCAGTACCCCACCTCCACCTTGCTGGCTTCTGAGTCAGAGTGGAGCTCTCTGCCCTTTACTGATCCAGCCTCTGGCCCATCAAGAGTCACTCTCATTTCATCAGTCGATAAAACCTTTGAAAAGTCGGTCTTAAGATATGTCTTGGCCCAGTCTTGACATTTTAGCTTATGTTTCTTGTTCAATTTCTGCAGTACTCAAGGTTCCTAAGAGCACAGTCGCCTCCATAATCCTTATATGGAATAAGTTTAGGACCACCAGAAGTCTTCCTAGACCTGGCTGTCCAGCCAAACTGAGCAATTGTGGGAGAAGAGCCATGGTGAGAGAGGTAAAGAAGAACCCCAATATCACTGTGTCTGAGCTCCAGAGAGGCAGTAGAGAGATGGGATAAAGTTCCACAAAGTCAACTATCACTGCAACCCTCCACGAGTCAGGCCTTTATGGCAGAGAGGCCCGATGGACACCTCTCCTCAGTGCAAGACATATGAAAACTCGGATAGAGTTTGCTAAAAAACACATGAAGGACTCCCAGACTATGAGAAATAAGATTCACTTGTCTGTTAAGATGAAGATAGACCTTTTGGTAATAATTCTAAGTGGTATGTGTGGAGAAAACCAGGCACTGCTCATGACCTGCCCAATACAATCCCAACAGTGAAACATGGTGGTGTCAGGATCATGCTATGGGGGTGTTTTTCCGCTGCAGCTACAGGACTACTGGTTGTCTTTGAAGGAAATATGTATACAGCCAAGTACAGAGATATCCTGGATGAAAACCTCTTCCAGAGTGCTCTGGACCTCAGACTTGGCCGAAGGTTCACCTTCCAACAAGACAATGACCCTAAGCACACAGCTAAAATAACAAAGGAGTGGCTTCAGAACAACTCTGTGACCATTCCTGACTGGCCCGGCCAGGGCCCTGACCTAAATCCAACTGAGCATCTCTGGAGAGACCTGAAAATGGCTGTCTACCAATGTTCACCATCCAACCTGAAGAACTGGAGAGGATCTGCGAGTAAGAATGGCAGAGGATCCCCAAATCCAGGTGTGAAAAACTTGTTTCATCATTCCCAAGAAGACTCATGGCTGTACTAGCTCAAAAGGTGCTTCTACTCAATCCTGAGCAAAGGGTATGAATAATTCTGATCATTTGATATTTCAGTTTTTCTTTTTTAATAAATTTGCAAAAATTACTACATTTCTATTTTTTCCCAATCAAGATGGGGTGCAGAGTTACATTACTGAGAAAAAATGAACTTTTTTGAATTTACCAAATGGCTGCAATGAAACAAAGAGTGAAAAATGTAAAGGCGTATGAATAATTTCCGTACCCGCTGCACATACAGAGACATGCATACGCACATACATTCATATACATACTTGTATGTACAGAGACATGCATGGACAGAGAACATACAGACACATATATACTGAGCATATATGGATATAAAGAGAACATACCGATACATGTATACGCAGAACAAATACATACAGTAAATATACAATCATACAGAACACATGCATACAGATACATGTATACACAGAGCACCTACATACAAAGACATGAATACACAGTAAAACATACAGAGACATGCATACACAGAACACATAAGCACATACACGTGTTTGTATGTATTTGCTGTTAGTACTTGTAGTGATGTGTATGTGCTCTGTGTATACATTTCTCTGTGTAAATGTGTTCTGTGTATACATATGTGTATATGTATGTGCTTTGTATATACATGTGCTTGCGTGTATGTGTTTTGTGAATACATGAGCACATACACACAGACACGTATACACAAAGCACATACATACAACACATGTATACACAGAGCACATACATACAGAGACATATATACACAGAGAACATGCATATATATACACAGCATATACATACAGATACGTGTATACATATCCAAGAATCTGCAAAAGCCCTAGCCCATGCCCTCATCATCTCCCGCCTCGACTACTGTAACCTCCTGCTCTGTGGTCTCCCCTCTAACACTCTCGCACCCCTCCAATCTATTCTAAACTCTGCTGCCCGACTAATCCACCTGTCCCCCCGCTATTCCCCGGCCTCTCCCCTCTGTCAATCCCTGCACTGGCTCCCCATCACCCAGAGACTCCAGTACAAAACCCTAACCATGACGTACAAAGCCATCCACAACCTGTCTCCTCCATACATCTGTGACCTTGTCTCCCGGTACTTTCCTGCACGCAACCTCCGATCCTCACAAGATCTCCTTCTCTACTCCCCTCTTATCTCCTCTTCCCACTATCGCATACAAGATTTCTCTCGCGTATCACCCCTACACTGGAACCCTCTACCACAACATATCAGACTCACCTACCATCGAAACCTTCAAAAAGAACCTGAAGACCCACCTCTTCCGACAAGCCTACAACCTGCAGTAACCACCGATCAACCAAACCGCTGCATGACCAGCTCTATCCTCACCTACTGTATTCTCACCCATCCCTTGTAGATTGTGAGCCCTCGCGGGCAGGGTCCTCTCTCCTCCTGTACCAGTTGTGACTTGTATTGTTCAAGACTATTGTACTTGTTTTTATTATGTATACCCCTCCTCACATGTAAAGCGCCATGGAATAAATGGCGCTATAATAATAAATAATAATAATAATAATAATGCATATCACATGCACACACATATTTACGCACACTATAGAGGACTTACCAGCCTTTCTAATCTTCAACTGTAAATTTGAGGCGTTACTGGTAAGTCATTTGATTTACGATAGACATCTACAATGCCCCTACAGGTGATCATATTAACTATGTGATATTACCTGTAATTTTAGAATTTTTCCCAATACTAATTTACACAGTTTCTAATTTCCTATTTGATTTGGTTGCCAGGTTTGTCATATTTCTTTGCATTCTACTGTTTGAACACAAGGTGGCAGTGTACTACAACGCGTGGCCGTATTTTTTTTATCAGTCTCCCAATAATTAAAATCTCTGCCGTTTTTCTCCCAGTGACTAAAAATGTGAGCTGATTATGGCAGTTCCTGCTCTCGCTGCTCTTTAGGTGGTTCTTGTTGCTACGGAAACTCACCCTGTGATAACCAGATGTTCAACTTGCCTGGTGCTCTTGCTGGAAAATTAATAAAATGTCTGAGTATCAGTCAGAAATTCAATCAAATAAACAAGGAGCTGATCACTCAAATTAGTAGCAATTACGGTGGCGAGTGCAGCCAGGACGGAGATGTAACCGCACCGAAGATCATTACAAATATCACAATGTTGATAGAAATGGGATTTAATGGATCGAAAGGAAAGTTTAATCATCTACTATATAATTGTCTAAGGGTCACTTCCGTCTTTCTGTCTGTCTTACTGTCTGTCACGGATATTCATTGGTCATGGCCTCTGTCTGTCATGGAATCCAAGTCACTGATTGGTCTCGCCAGCTGCCTGTCATGGCTGCCGCGACCAATCAGCGACGGCCACAGTCCATACTCCCCGCAGTCACCGCTCACACAGGGTTAATGCCAGCGGTAACGGACCGCGTCATGCCACGGGTAACTCACTCCGTTACTGCCGCTTTTAACCCTGTGTGACCAAGTTTTTACTATTGATGCTGCCTATGCAGCGTCAATAGTAAATACATCTAATGTTAAAAATAATAAAAAAAAATAAAAAATTATTATATACCCACCTTTCGCGACGCTCCGGTGACCGCTCCATGCAAGCGGCAGGTTCCGGTGGCAAGGATGGTATAGGAGAAGGACCTACCATGACGTCACGGTCATGTGACCGCAACGTCATCACAGGTCCTGTTCGCCTGCGCGAGAACGACCTGCCATGACGTCACGGTCATGTGATAGCGATGTCATCACAGGTCCTGTGCGCCTGCGCGAGAAGGACCTGCCATGACGTCATGGTCATGTGACCGAACTGCAAGGGGCCCTCTGAAGGTGAGTATATGTTTATTTTTTATTTTTTAACCTGTGACATACATGGCTAGCCAAAATACTACGTGGCTGGGCAATATACTACGTGACTGGGCAATATACTACGTGGCTCTGTGCTGTATACTATTTCACCGGGCAAAATACTACGTAACTGAGCAATATACTACGTGACTGAGCAATATACTACGTGGCTGGGCAATATACTACGTGACTGGGCAATATACTATGTGGCTGGGCAATATACTACATGACTGAGCAATATACTACGTGACTGGGCAATATACTACGTGACTGGGCAATATACTACGTGGCTGGGCAATATACTACGTGACTGGGCAATATACTAAGTGACTGGGCAATATACTAAGTGACTGGGCAATATACTACGTGACTGGGCAATATACTACGTGACTGAGTAATATACTACGTGGCTGGGCAATATACTACGTGACTGGGCAATATACTACGTGGCTGGGCAATATACTACGTGACTGGGCAATATACTACGTGACTGGGCAATATACTAAGTGACTGGGCAATATACTACGTGACTGGGCAATATACTACGTGGCTGGGCAATATACTACGTGACTGGGCAATATACTACGTGACTGGGCAATATACTAAGTGACTGGGCAATATACTACGTGACTGGGCAATATACTACGTGGCTGGGCAATATACTACATGACTGGGCAATATACTACGTGACTGGGCAATATACTACGTAGCTGGGCAATATACTACGTGACTGGGCAATATACTACATGGGCTGGGCAATATACTACATGACTGGGCAATATACTACGTGACTGGGCAATATACTACGTGACTGGGCAATATACTACACGGACTGGGCAATATACTACATGACTGGGCAATATACTACGTGACTGGGCAATATACTACGTGACTGGGCAATATAGCACGTGGCTGGGCAATATACTACGTGGCTGGGCAATATACTATGTGGACATGCACATTCTAGAATACCCGATGCGTTAGAATCAGGCCACCATCTAGTCATAAATATAGTAAGCAGATAAACTGTACATGTATCTATTACTGACGAGCAAAAAGATTCAACTACCCTGGTCCCACGTACAGATCGGCAGATGAATCAAGGTATTGATCTTCAGGCCTGGCAATTCTCTGCCGAAATCCTGGGCTCATCTGCTGATCACTAGACCATGGGTTTCTTGGTGTGGTGCGAGGCCTCTCTTGATGTCATGACGTACATTCTGGTGCCTGGTAAGTGTCAGGATCCCCGTCAAAGCACCCAAGATTTCCGGCATAGGATTGCCGACACTGATGTCAACACTGCTGTGACCCGATTGCCATTGAGGGCCAAATTGAATGCCAGACCACAAAAGTTTTAAACAAATATACTGTATATGTACGTATATATTGTATGTCAGCTCTGGCATTTGAGACTGTGGAGGACCATTGGGAAGGTGTCAGGTGTTGCAGAGGGGCCAGCTGGGACATGAAGTTCTACTGCCAGCAGATTTTAATGTCATGGTAGCTGAAGTGGCTGCTGGACCCCTCAACACTTCCCTCGTGTCCACAATTGTCAATGGCCTGGAGGTGGCACTTATGAAGATGGTATAAGACCATCCAGGGGCATGTGTGTAGTGGTATCTAGGTACAGCTGTTGGGGCGCCCGTGATGTTCGTGCAATTACAAGCAGCCGCACATTGGGTGAACTTACATAGCAAAACTTTACTGAAGGAGAAAACAGGGCACAGACTCTATCTTAGGCCGGGGTCACACTTGCATGTGTGATGCGAGAAACTCAAGCGAGTCTCTGACATCAATACCCGGAACTCGGAACCAGAGCGTTCAGCTATATAGAAATACGCACGCTCCGATCCTGAGTGCCGGGTATTGATGTGGGAGACTCGCTCGAGTTTCTCACATCACACTCGCAGGAGTGACCCCCGGCCTTAAAGGAAAAGTGGCGGTAGTTCACAATATAGGATGCACTGTGTATTGTTCTTACGAAAGAAGGTTTCTTCTCCTAACAAGCAAGTTTAGGGCCTCTAAGGGCGGCTGGAGCACAGTTCTCTTAAATTGCTATTGGAGGAAATATTATGTAGAGTCCATGTAATGTTACATTTCAAAAATGTATTCTCTAGCCTTCTGATCGTGCACTCCCCGCCTCCTAGCTTCAGGTGTTTTAATTTTAATTATAATAGGTCCAATACCCCTCCACAGTGAGAGAGAATTTGAGTCCAAGGAGAGGTTTCACATGTACCCATTCAGATGGAGACGTTTATTCTCAGAGAGGTAGGTCAAGCGTAGGGCCTCGTATAAGAGAGATGCCTTATCGTGGCTACGAGGTACACATAAAATTGGCCATTTTTATGCGCTAAAAGCTCTCATTTTTCATATTTTCAGTGCAGTAATGCAGTTCAAATTTTGTGTTTTCAAGTTTGCATGTTTTGGCGCTGCAGTGTGCTGCCCTATTTACTTAAATATATACGAGTTGGCGACTCTGGGTTCAGCACCTGTTCACACTGTGTCTATGTTTGGATGTGCAGATCAGGTTTTTTGAAATGTATTCTCTAGCCTTCTGATCGTGCACTCCCCGCCTCCTAGCTTCAGGTGTTTTAATTATAATAGGTCCAATACCCCTCCACAGTGAGAGAGAATTTGAGTCCAAGGAGAGGTTTCACATGTACCCATTCAGATGGAGACGTTTATTCTCAGAGAGGTAGGTCAAGCGTAGGGCCTCGTATAAGAGAGATGCCTTATCGTGGCTACGAGGTACACATAAAATTGGCCATTTTTATGCGCTAAAAGCTCTCATTTTTCATATTTTCAGTGCAGTAATGCAGTTCAAATTTTGTGTTTTCAAGTTTGCATGTTTTGGCGCTGCAGTGTGCTGCCCTATTTACTTAAATATATACGAGTTGGCGACTCTGGGTTCAGCACCTGTTCACACTGTGTCTATGTTTGGATGTGCAGATCAGGTTTTTTGAAATGTATTCTCTAGCCTTCTGATCGTGCACTCCCCGCCTCCTAGCTTCAGGTGTTTTAATTATAATAGGTCCAATACCCCTCCACAGTGAGAGAGAATTTGAGTCCAAGGAGAGGTTTCACATGTACCCATTCAGATGGAGACGTTTATTCTCAGAGAGGTAGGTCAAGCGTAGGGCCTCGTATAAGAGAGATGCCTTATCGTGGCTACGAGGTACACATAAAATTGGCCATTTTTATGCGCTAAAAGCTCTCATTTTTCATATTTTCAGTGCAGTAATGCAGTTCAAATTTTGTGTTTTCAAGTTTGCATGTTTTGGCGCTGCAGTGTGCTGCCCTATTTACTTAAATATATACGAGTTGGCGACTCTGGGTTCAGCACCTGTTCACACTGTGTCTATGTTTGGATGTGCAGATCAGGTTTTTTGAAATGTATTCTCTAGCCTTCTGATCGTGCACTCCCCGCCTCCTAGCTTCAGGTGTTTTAATTATAATAGGTCCAATACCCCTCCACAGTGAGAGAGAATTTGAGTCCAAGGAGAGGTTTCACATGTACCCATTCAGATGGAGACGTTTATTCTCAGAGAGGTAGGTCAAGCGTAGGGCCTCGTATAAGAGAGATGCCTTATCGTGGCTACGAGGTACACATAAAATTGGCCATTTTTATGCGCTAAAAGCTCTCATTTTTCATATTTTCAGTGCAGTAATGCAGTTCAAATTTTGTGTTTTCAAGTTTGCATGTTTTGGCGCTGCAGTGTGCTGCCCTATTTACTTAAATATATACGAGTTGGCGACTCTGGGTTCAGCACCTGTTCACACTGTGTCTATGTTTGGATGTGCAGATCAGGTTTTTTGAAATGTATTCTCTAGCCTTCTGATCGTGCACTCCCCGCCTCCTAGCTTCAGGTGTTTTAATTATAATAGGTCCAATACCCCTCCACAGTGAGAGAGAATTTGAGTCCAAGGAGAGGTTTCACATGTACCCATTCAGATGGAGACGTTTATTCTCAGAGAGGTAGGTCAAGCGTAGGGCCTCGTATAAGAGAGATGCCTTATCGTGGCTACGAGGTACACATAAAATTGGCCATTTTTATGCGCTAAAAGCTCTCATTTTTCATATTTTCAGTGCAGTAATGCAGTTCAAATTTTGTGTTTTCAAGTTTGCATGTTTTGGCGCTGCAGTGTGCTGCCCTATTTACTTAAATATATACGAGTTGGCGACTCTGGGTTCAGCACCTGTTCACACTGTGTCTATGTTTGGATGTGCAGATCAGGTTTTTTGAAATGTATTCTCTAGCCTTCTGATCGTGCACTCCCCGCCTCCTAGCTTCAGGTGTTTTAATTATAATAGGTCCAATACCCCTCCACAGTGAGAGAGAATTTGAGTCCAAGGAGAGGTTTCACATGTACCCATTCAGATGGAGACGTTTATTCTCAGAGAGGTAGGTCAAGCGTAGGGCCTCGTATAAGAGAGATGCCTTATCGTGGCTACGAGGTACACATAAAATTGGCCATTTTTATGCGCTAAAAGCTCTCATTT
Organism: Ranitomeya imitator; assembly: GCF_032444005.1. Classification (NCBI taxonomy): domain Eukaryota; kingdom Metazoa; phylum Chordata; class Amphibia; order Anura; family Dendrobatidae; genus Ranitomeya; species Ranitomeya imitator. The sequence continues at coordinate 59,797,390 of NC_091282.1, read as the reverse complement.
TTCATATTTTCAGTGCAGTAATGCAGTTCAAATTTTGTGTTTTCAAGTTTGCATGTTTTGGCGCTGCAGTGTGCTGCCCTATTTACTTAAATATATACGAGTTGGCGACTCTGGGTTCAGCACCTGTTCACACTGTGTCTATGTTTGGATGTGCAGATCAGGTTTTTTGAAATGTATTCTCTAGCCTTCTGATCGTGCACTCCCCGCCTCCTAGCTTCAGGTGTTTTAATTATAATAGGTCCAATACCCCTCCACAGTGAGAGAGAATTTGAGTCCAAGGAGAGGTTTCACATGTACCCATTCAGATGGAGACGTTTATTCTCAGAGAGGTAGGTCAAGCGTAGGGCCTCGTATAAGAGAGATGCCTTATCGTGGCTACGAGGTACACATAAAATTGGCAATTTTTATGCGCTAAAAGCTCTCATTTTTCATATTTTCAGTGCAGTAATGCAGTTCAAATTTTGTGTTTTCAAGTTTGCATGTTTTGGCGCTGCAGTGTGCTGCCCTATTTACTTAATTAATTACATGTAATGTTACAGTGATGGAGGGACCCTCACAGGTTGTCTCCCTGTGGCGACACCCCAGAACTATGGAGTTACTCATGATTTTGGTGCTACTGTTTCTTATTGCATGGGATGGGGCAGACAAAGTTTGTAGCATTTACGTCATGTTGAACTGGATTTGGCTAGAAACACATAGAAAGAACAGTATGCAGGAACGCACGTTGCGTTTTTTGCTGATTTTTTTCAGCACGCAACACCTGCTCTCTTGCAGCTTACACAAAGCAGGTTTTGCTGCGTTTTTTGCTGCATTTTTGTTGCCTTTTGTGCATGCTGATAAAGTTTAGTGCCCCCCCAAACAATCATGATGCATCTTCCTAAGGGTATGTGCACACGGGGCGGATTTTACTCTGATGCTTAAAATACATTTATAAACAAGAAGATAACCGTACATCATTAAAATACGGTGACCTAGTTTAATAACGACAGATACTTGATGTATACTATGCTTGTACTACATTTAACTGACTTTACACTGTCACAGTTATTTTATGGAATGTTTGTAATACGCTAATTTTCTCAATAAAAAGAACATTGAAAGAAAGAAAGAGTAATAGTAGCCTCCCACTGTTGGTCCCCATACAGTCCCCTATACAGTACGATGATCACCACAGAGCTCCAATTAAAGTATAATGGTCCCCCTGTACTCTTAGAGTATAATGGTCCCCACACAGCCACCATAGAGCATGTTGACCTCTTCCACACAGCCCCCCTTCGAGTATTATGACCCCACACAATCCCCCACAGAGTATAATTGCACCAACACAGCCCTTGGTACAACATGATGGTCACCACAAAGACTCCAAAGGTATAATAGTCTGCACACAGCCCCGCAAAGTATGATGGTCTCCACACAGTCCCCCACAGAGTATGACGGTCCCCACAGCCTTTCCCACTATAGTATATGATTGTCTCAATACAGCCCCAATAGAGTATGATTGTCCCAATAGAGTTTTATGTTCCCTACACAGCCCTCCATAGAGTATGATTATGAAAAAAGACCCCATCCTCCAAAAAAAAATAAAAAAACCTTATACGCATCTAATTCATTGCCCTGTCCACAACAGACTCCTTCTCCTCTTCTATCTTTGGCTTGCAATGGATACAGTCGGCATGATGCCGTGATGTCGCCGAAAGGAGCCTGGAGTAAAGCGATGGAGCACAGAACTGATACTGTTAACATTGTTGCAATCAATGCAGCCCACGGCTGGACATGCCCATCTGGCATTTGCTAGATTTGCCTAACGGTTGGCTTGGCCCTGCACAACATTGATGAGCATTACAAGGGATGTGGAGCAGATTTTCAGGTTGATGACTGATGTATGCAGAGTAGGATCAGAAATGGTTCCTCAGCTGGTCTAGTGACGGTCATGGTCAGACCCTCAATTAGTGATATGATGTGGGGTGGGGTTTACTACAATGGTTCCATGTGACTCTACTGGTCAATCTCACAGTACCCCCTCATTCAGACCCCAACCAGTCCACACACCCAAGACGTTCAATGCTGACACAACTTACTGAAAGAGCGGTATGTCCCAATGTCAAGCACAGATTATACTCACTGTCAGCAGACAATACACAGGTCACATGCACAGACTATTGCTTAGTCTTTACGGAGACATTTAGGGGTTTTAGGGCAACAAGACAAAGTTAATAAAGTTTTAGGCTTTAATACACAAAAAGGTATTATATGCTTAATACGTATAAATAATAGAGAAATAACAGACATACATAAAAGGTGCAAAAACAGTTACATAAACAAAAGGTGAAAAAAACAGGAAAGTTTTGTACTTAGCAGCCCTGTGTAAGAAAGTTGTTTTCATATTTCAGGTACATGGATCAGACTATGTGCACATGTCCCATTGGCTTTGGTCACCAACTTGAGTCACATCAGGTAAAAAATATAGTCCATTATTGGGGATGAGGTGGAACATTACTCTCCTCTTTAATAGGTCCACCCATGGGAAGGGTTCAGCATTACACATGCACACCGCCACCTACCGCCTTCAGTTATTGCATAGGATATATTACACAGATGATATGAATCTCGCCAAGAAATTGTTATAGTCACATGAAATCCCCAATGTCGCTCATTTGATGTAGCAGCCAAATACTTCTACTAAACTACACTCTGAATTACTGTAGTAAAGGTGGTGAGTGAGGTGTCAGTTAAGGAAGTCATGTGCTAACTGTGTTTCTACAAGCCTGGATGAGGGAGAGATTTACATGTCACAGGGATCATTAGACATTACGGAGTCAATGGAAGATATGTTGACTTAGACAGGACAGATTCTATACAATACATAGGAATTATAGTGGCCTGTCTTGACTACCACAAACAGGCTTGGTGCAAGCTAGTTTTTTTCCCAGAGTCCATGGGTTCACCTGGCCTTCATCCTTTAATCCCTGTACAGGTATCTGAACTTACAAAGGGTCCCCTGAGAGGGGCCACAGAGTCAGCCAATGTTCAATGGTGCAAGCTAGTAAGAAGGATAGTCTAGTAGCCAGGTGAGATCCAGGAGGTCACGTCAGGAGTGTCATCATAAAATAAGGGTGAAATTTCAAGTGTTTCGAGGTTACCGCAACAATGTGAAGCCAGAAGACCACAGTATCCAATTGCTCCTTCTCCAGTACTGAAAAGAAGCAGTTCTCCTTCATTTTAACGGTGTTTATTCCTTCTAGCAGAACAGGGGCTAATCGGCCATGTTAGAAATCTCTGTGTTCGCAGGTGAGCTCGGTTAGCCTCTCCTTTCCCCTTTATAATCTCGGATTTGTGCAAATCCTTGTCAGAGCTAGCATTTGCTGCATGGCTAATGTAGGGAGAGGCGTTCATATGAGAAGGAGAGTTGGAGGAGTTATCTGTGATTGTTGCTTGGTTTGTATTTGTGACAACTCCATAACCTTCTCTATTTTGGTTTATTCCCCTACTAACATGCCCTGGTGCATTCCTCTATTATATGTTATTGAATATTTTGTATGCCTGGATATTTTTTTGTTTTGCCTTGTTTCTCGGGTTGGTGTTATACGGTGCACAGTAGTGCCCCTCTTCCCTGGATTGGGGGAAGAAAACAGATGGAGGGCTGACTCAGGAGATAAGGCAAGGGTGAGGGCTCCGGCATCTTCACCTTCAGAAGTATCCTGGGGAAGAGGGCGAGCTATTGTGCCCCCTAATGTTAGGGACAGGAAGGAGCCCCTGCTCCCGGGTCACCTGACAGCTGTGTCATGACATCAAGGTGTCAAACAGGAATAATTGACAGAACACAGGAGCACTGCATAGAGCTCCAAACCAGAATAGCAGAACTATTAACTGACTGTAAAACCGTTTCTCAGGGGTCTATATAGTAGTAACAGCCTCACCCTGTGCAGATAACTAATAGAGATTGAAAATGATTTATTGCTGTAGCTTAATAACTGGCCAGAGCCACAAGTACCAGAAATAATGCAGGATTGATGCTGTTAAGCATCACCCATAACAAAGGTGCAGCGCTGCCTAGCAGCCAAACCAGAAACCGCCACAGATGTTAGAGTGGGGAAATGGCCATGGCTCCTTGTAGGTGGGGAAATTAAATAATTTTTCCTAGATATAGTCAGATTTATGCAGAAGAGGATTAAAGAGGCCTAGACAGTTGATGAAGGTGTGCAGCCTTTACAGACTTCATGGCTGCCTTGTGGTGGGTGGTTAGCAGCCCAGGGAGTTAGCGTAAAAGCAATAGAAAATTCTTAGCTCATTGTCACTCCAGCCAAGATTGGGATAGCACATGACAATAACTCCTGGCAGCTGATTTTGCTGCACTTTTATGATTAATAGCTCTGTTATGATTAATAGCTCTTTTACCCCACTAGTTGGATCATTCGCTTTTTGTAAGAATTTGGTTATTATTTATTAGCATTATTTTTATTATTTATTATCTTAGCACCATTTTTTCCATGGCGCTTTACATGTGAAAAGGGGTATACATAATAAAAAACAAGTACAATAATCTTTAACAATAAAAGTCATGATTGCTACAGGAAGAGAGAAGACCCTGCCCACAAGGGCTCACAATCTACAAGGGATGGGTGAGGATACAGTAGGTGAGGATAGAGCTGGTCGTGCAGTGGTTTGGTGGTTACTGCAGGTTGTAGACTTGTTGGAAGAGGTAGGACTTCACGTTCCTTTTGAAGATTTCCATGGTGGGTTAGAGTCTGATATGTTGTGGTGGAAAGGTCAAGAGTAGGGGGATGTGAGAGAGAAATCTTGTATGTTATTGTGGGAAGAAGAGATAAGAGGGGAGTAGAGAAGGAGATCTTGTGAGGATCGGAGGTTGTGTGCAGTTAAGTACCGGAAGACAAGGTCACAGATGTATGGAAGAGATAGGTTGTGGATGGATTTGTATGTCATGTTTAGGGTTTTGAACTGGAGTTTCTAGGTAATACAGAGCCAGTAATGGGATTGACAGAGGGGAGAGGCCGGGGAATAGTGGGGGTATAAGTGGATTAGTCAAGCAGCAGAGTTTAGAATAGAGTGGAGGGGTGCAAGAGTGATAGAAGGGAGGCCACAAAGTAGGAGGTTGCAGTAGTCAAAGCGGGAGATGATGAAGGCATGGACTAAGGTTTTTGTAGATTCTTGTTTGAGGAATGCTATGAGATTATGTTGTATATGTCAGTCAATAACCACCTTGGCCTTTTTCATCTAATCAAATGTGCCGTTATGATTATTTGGGTTATTGGAAATAAAGAACATTATGTTGACATGGCACTGGTTAAGGAACGTGCCACTGACTGCCGTGCCCTTCCTTCCCCCGCCAGCTTTCCTTGTGGTCCCCTCTCCTCCCTCCTTCCTTGTTATGCTATTTGGTATGGTCCGGTTCGTTTCGACCAATGGTAGCCTGCTGGGTTGGTTCCCCGCCCTAAAACCCCTCCTTCACCTGATATAAGTCAGGGCAATAGCCTGGTTCCTCTTCTTCCCTTTTGGGTCCTGGAGGTGCTCGTTGTACGCACTGTCTGGCATAGAGCGAGATGGCTGATCTGTTGCTGGAGATGCTGTGTGCCAGGGCATCACAGGAGGGTGAGCAGTGGGTGCAGGCTTTGATCTCAGGGCTTAGTGCTCGCACACCAGCTGCTGCCGCCGCAGTTTCGTGAGGTCGGCGATCCACAAGGCGCACCCACCCTCCCGGCTTAGCCCCAGTCCCGCAATCCCTTACCCGCCGCTAATTCATCGCTTGAGCGGCCTCGAGAACGCCGAGCGGGCATTGTGGCTCCGCTCACTTCCGGATCGCCAGCAGTAGATCCACCCACTTCCGGTCTCGCCGTTACACCTCTCGTGGCACCGCCAACCATGTTGGAGCCTGTCACGGCTATAGCCTCCTTGCGCACTGCCGGCCGCTCTCTGTCTTCCCAGTCGGAGTGCTGGGCAATGCAATATGCTGCTGAGTTCGCACTCTCTGCATCTCTGGCCGACCGGCTACTGTTGGCGCGGTCGGGCAGAGAGGTGAGTGAAGCCCCGCCCCCTTCTAACTTCAGCTCCTCCCCCTGCAGCCCGGAGCTGGCAGTGATTTTTGGCGCCAGCTCTACAGCGTTGTTAGAGCCATGAGGGCAACACATTAACCCTGGGCAGGTGCATTTTTTAGGGCAGATGGGGTCTAGAGGCAGCACTGCTACATCTGTGGAGGATACCTCTGACCCTAGGCCAGATGAGGTACAGCAGGGCAGTGTAAGACCACTTATGCCAGCAGCTGCTGTCCCCAGCATGTCTGATGCTGGCAGGGATGACGCTGCGGTTGCTGTAACTCCTGCAGTGCCACAAGGTTTATCTTCTCCTTTGCCCTCGGATCCAAATAGGGTCGTGGAGCCATATAGACATTGACGCCGGGGATCCAGTTCATCCTCATCAGATTCACCTCACCGTTATAGTCGGCGCAGGCACCGCTCCTCACACCGATGCGGCAGGCGTTCTTCACATGCGCGTCAGAGGTCCAGATCTCACAGGAGGGGTCGTAGGTCATGGTCCTCAAGATGGCGCTCTCCGTCATCATTATATTGCACAGTGCCGGATCCCGGATACGCCCCCGGAAGAAGGCATTCAGCCGAAACGTACGTAGGGACTGAGCACCTTTAGGTATGTGGAGCCTCTTTTAAGTATTTAGTCTTTATTTATGCTATCTATGCCGTTGCTAGTGTACAATAGCGGCGGTTTTATTTAGGCACTGTCTGCACTTTAGTACTCTAATTATCTTACTATCGCTGCAATACTTTCTAGTGTGGGTTCTAGCGTGGCACTGTGCAATATAAGGTACCCAGTATTAGCTTTCAGCATATCTGCATTTTATTGGCAGTACATAGTATATTATATGCGGTTTTTTGCACTTTCCAGCATCTGGATCTATCAATAGTTGCATGTATTTGTACAATTTAGGGACCCAGGTGGATTTATAGTATTAGCACATTTGCACTTGATATTGGTACACTTTATATTATATGCAGGGATTTTTTGCATATCCTCTTTCTGCACTGGATTTTTTTTAGCACTATTTGCACACATATATATATATATATATTATTAGTTGGGTTGTGCAATATATATTTTTTCATATATTTTTGTGTTTACTAGTTTTTTCCCATACACTGCTTTTTAGTATTTTTATTTATTTTTATATATTTTCTTATCTTGTGCAATTTTGTTATTTTTTCATTATATTATTTATACATCAAATATAATATATTTTTTCACTATTTTTCTATCTGGGTATAATTATATATTTATCATATATTTTTTTGTGTTATTTTTTTGTGCAATATTAGTGCCATATAGGTTCTGGCATTATTTATTTAGTTTTTGAGGTGTCCTATCATACCAATATAGTGTGCTCTAATTTTATCAGCTTTATTTTTGTATGTTATTTCTTTGTACTTTATATTACCATTAATAAAATTAATTTTATACAGTGTCTTTGTGTTGCACGTTTTGTTTGGGATGATTTATAATCCTCAGCATCAGCAGGTCATAGCTCAGTGGTCGTGCGGAGACCAGGTGCCTGCTGGTTATTCAAAGAAGGACATTGCCATTTCTTTGGATTGTGTAAATATAAACATGAATGCTCTGCCTGCGGTGGTGCCCACCCCGCATCCTGCTGCCCCCGACCCTCGGTAAAAATTACCAGCCAAGCCTTCTGGCAATGAATGTAGGGAGCACAAGGACCCCGGTGAGCGTAGCCGTGATGGGCCCTTGGTTTGACCAATATCCTAACAAAGTCGCGGCAGGCCAACTTCGTTTTGGTTTTTCGTACGGGTTTTTTATTCCTTTCAAATTTCACAGTTTTACCTCGTTTGCGCCCAATTTGAAGTCTGCTCGCAACCACCCTGAAGTCCTGTGGGAAAAGATTGGAAAAGAAGTGAGTTTAGGGCGAATTGCGGGCCCGTTCACATCCTCTCCGTTTTGGAACTTTAGAGTATCCCCATTGGGCCTAGTTCCGAAAAAGGACTCTGGTTCATTTCGTCTTATCCACCATCTATCCTACCCTAAGGGTGAATCTGTAAATGATGGAATTTCAGAGGAGGACGTATTGTTTCCATACGTCTCCTTTGACAGGGCAGTGATTTTGGTTCGCCAGGCTGGTGCTGGTGCACTCCTGGCAAAGTCTGATATTGTATCCGCCTTCCGTCTCTTACCATCTGGACTGTTTCCACCTTTTAGGCTGTCAAGTGGAGGATGGTTTATATTATGACACGTGCCTTCTATATCATGCTATTATTTTGAGCTCTTTAATTCCTTTTTGCATTGGGTGGTTAGATCGGGCAGCGGGTAAGATCTGTTACACACTACTTGGACAATTTTTTGTTTGTAGGTCCGAAGGATTCTGATGTTTGCTCATGGTTGTTAGAATTTTTCAAGAATATAGCGTTTCAATTTGGTGTCCCATTGACAGAAGAGAAGACAGTTGCTCCAGTTATGACTCTGTCCTTTTTGGGTATTGAAATCGATACTGTCAGCATGGATTATCGTTTACTGGGGGAGAAGGTGGAGAAACTTTTGAACATGATTGAAGGTTTTCATGCTGTCAAAAAGGTCACCTTGCATCAGATGCAATCACTACTCGGACTTTTGGTTTTTGCTTGCAGGGTCATGCCGGCGGGTAGAGTTTTTTCAAGACGTTTATCTCTGGCTACAAGAAGGGCTACCCTTCCTAGCCATAAAATTCGTTCGACAAAAAAATCTACGGGCTGATTTGGAAATTTGGAGAACATTTTTGATTTCTTTCAATGGCCACACGTGTTTTATGTCTTCTGAGATGTCAAGCCCGGAGTTGAGATTTTTTTCTGATGCGGCTGGATCAGCTGGTTTTGGAGTTATATTTGGTGACCAGTGGTGTGCAGCTGCGTGGCCGGATTCATGGAGAGAGGACGTGCGGTGCAAAAATATGACACTGTTAGAGCTGTTCCCCATCGTGGTAGCCATCGTAATATGGGGCACTCCATTTGCTAATAAAAAAATATGTTTTTGTTGTGACAACCTCAGTGTGGTGCACTGTGTTAACCACCTGTCTTCTTCTCCCCCGGTCCTTGGCTTGCTACGTCATTTTGTTCTTCGATGCTTGGAACATAACATTTGGTTTAAGGCTCGCCATGTTCCAGGAATTGATAATGGTGTTGCTGATGCTTTGTCATGTTTTAATTGGCAGGTTTTCAGGCAGCTTCGGCACAGTGCTCAACCGGAAGATTCCCCTTGTCCCTTGCTGCTATGGGACAGAGTTGCCAACAGCTGATGCCATTGGTCCGCTCGTCAGTGGTATCATCGACTTGGCAGTCTTACGGTAAGTCTTGGGCTGAGCGGTGTAGTTTAATACATGGGAGACCGGCTCACGTTTGCTGCCACGCCAGGTTGGAGGTAACAGTTGATTTTGTAACATTATTGTTTAACTTTGGAATATCGGGTTTTTCGGTCCAGCAACGCCTTTCAGGCTGAGCCTTTTATTTCCAATTGCTTGACTGGCCGGATGTCACGAAGGCCTTCATAATCAGACAGGCCTTAAAAGGGTGGAAGAGATCCCAACCTAGTAAAGAAAGCAGACATCCCATTTCTACATCTTAATTGGGCAAGATTATTTCCTTTACCACGTTTACTTGCTTGTCGCAATGTGAAGCTGCTCTTTTTTCAGTTGCATTTGTTATTTTATACTTTGGGGCTTTACCCATTAGTGAATTGGTCCAAAATCAAAATTTTGATCAGATAAGGGTTTACTTTTTGACGACGTGATAGCGGTAGAAGATGCAATACGCATCCGTATTCGCAGGTCCAAAACAGACCCTTCAGGCACAGGGGCTTGAATCCTCCTGAATTCAGTTCCAGATCCCATTTGTCCAGTCAAGCTGGTTGGTAATTATTTAAATTTCAGACATAGCGGTACATTTTTTCTTGCTTATGCTGATGGTTCGCAGTTGGCAAAATTTCAATTTCAATCGATTTTCCAGAAATGCCTACTGGCTTCTAGTGTTCGCCCAGGTGAATATGGGACCCATTCTTTTTATATAGGGGTCGCTACTGAGGTGGCAAGGGCCGGGGTGCCAGAGGCTGAGGTTCAAAGGATAGGACGGAGGCATTCCACTTGCTACGCCAGGTATATTAGACCTGACTTACTGATAAGAGTATTTTCTTCTCTTTTCCAGGTTCCACCAGGCCAACGGTGTTGCTGCTAGGCCATTCTTACATTTTCTGGGCAGCTCAGAGAGCAGAATGTCGACTTGGAGGAAGGAATCTGGGTTTTCAGGCTTTGGATGTTAATTGGAGAGGCATCAGGGGTTTGAAATGACCTCAAGTTCTTCAGGAAGTGGTGGATATTGGCCTGGACATAGTAGGTCCAGTTATCCTAGTTCTACATGCGCGTGGGAATGATTTATGCTCACATAAAGTTGCTGAGCTATTGACGATTATGAAATCGGACTTAGAATGTTTCTCTAGTTTTTTCCCGGAACTCATGTTAGTATGGTCGGAAATAGTTCCCAGAGCCGTGTGGCAGGGCGCCCGGGACTGGGCGGCAGTTGAGCGTACTAGGTGCACGGTAAATGCGCGCATGGCCAAGTTCGTGCAGGATAAGTTTGGTGTGGTAGTAAGACACCGGCAGCTAGAAGGTGATAATTCTGCTCTTTTGAGACACGACGGTATCCACCTTAATGATATTGGTTTAGATATCATGCTGTCGGGTATCCAGGATAGAATCGAACAAGCATTGTACTTGAAGAGTGGGGGTCGGAGCCCTGTTTAGTGTTAAACAGGATCCTCCTTGGCGTTTTGCAATAATGGAAGCACTGGAATACTGCGGCTATGTAGGCTGACTTGCCTGCAGAATTGCAGGGCATTTGCTACTGGTCTTTTGTAAAGTTTTAAGTGCTTCATTTTGTTACTATTGTTAAAATTGTTACGCAGAATTAAAGCTGTGATCGACTTCACCCATCAACTCTCTGTGTTTGGTTATTTAGTGGGTTGGTTTTTGGGTGGCTTGGAGAGGGGATTCCTTGGGTTAGTGGGGCGTGTTGTTCTGGAGGGGTCGCCGCAGTCTAGAAATTGTGATGGGATTACTCCCTTTAACAATATTTGAAACCATATATTTTACCTTAGTGCCTTGCCTAACCACCACAGGAAAATGCTGTGCTTTGCAAAACAGCAGGGGTTGCTACTACACAAAAGAGAGCTCCCTTCTTCTACAGCAGGGGTTGGGAACCTCTGGCCCCAGGGCCATTTATATAAGAAACACCGTGTGCACAGCTAAGGGGTGGTGCTAAGGTTAGGTTCCCAAACCGTCAATATAGTAGAAGTAAACCTAGCTCTCAACTTAAATGCGTGAGAATACGTTAATTGTAGCACATGAGATAAACATGAGTTTCAGTCCACATGGACCTTTGTCAGTAAAGAAGGAGACTGCACCTAGTAGTATATTTAAACTGAGAGAGGGAGAAATGGCGGGTGGCCCTCGATAACCTTTTATTAGGCCCCCCAGCAGATTCTCAGGGACCGCATTCTTGGGCAAGGAGCTGTATTTTGATTGCCACAAGCTCATTAATTTCTTCTCGCTCTGTTAGCACACACACGCAGTGTTCACTTCTAGACATTGAAGGGCATGCAATGAAAGATCACGTCCTGAAACCAGTGCCAGAGTCAGGATGTACTTTATGGGTGGAGTTTGTACGGCCCCCAAAGGATGGAATAAATATCCAAATGGCTCTTGGCAGAAAAAAAGATTCCCCACTCCTTGCAACAAGTTTGATAGATAACGGGGCTGTTAACAGTGCCCAAGAGGGGCCAATTCACAATTTACTGAGCTGTGGTGTCTCAGATCTGATCACTTTTTATATCCAACTGCCAGGCGACTTTGCAAACAGATGTTCTTGGAGGTAGTGGGTGGCGGACAACACAAATCTAAAAATGATAACCAATCCTAAGGATAAACTATCAGCATTAATAGCGTTGGACAATCCTTTTAAACCCCAGTGCCCTGAAAGAATATTTTAAATTGAATTAATCAGCACATTCTTAGATGATAATGATAAACCATTCCCTGCTATGCAAAGTCTAAAATACAATATTTTTGTGACAAAGTTAAACTTTATTTCTTCATGGCAGTAGTACTTTTGGCAAAGTTACACTGCAAGTCTATGTAAGTTCTGGAATATTTCCAGAGACATGAAAGTGTAGTTAGCTTTCGGGCTTTGCACGCAATCACTTTGTAAGCATCTTTGCATGTTCCATTTGGCATCCGATGCAAGAACCACGTTCCAAAAATACCACAGGCACTCGTAACATTGATCCCCATCAGAGATGTTCACATGGGAAACCGGACCTCATTGAGTGTCTGTCAGCTCAAAATGCCGTGGAGTGCATCCTACAGGAGTCAACACACGTGTACAATATTTGAGTTTATGTATTACCAGGATAATGTCTGTTTATATGACAAAGCTTTAGGTTTAAATTAGTAATTTAAATGGAATTTGTTAGAAAGTTTTTGTTATGTAATCTGAGAAGAGCATGATGTGGGGTAAGAGACCCTGATTCCAGCGATGTGTTACTTACTGGACTGCTTGAAGCAGTTTGATAGTCCGTCTTTTCCATGATGTAGATGTAGCAATGGTCAGATTTCTGAGCTGTGTATAACCCCACCTGCCTGATTGGCAGTCTCCGATGTACACTGTGTAAGTGCAAGCTGCCAATCAGTGGTATGGGTGGGGTTAATAAGTGATACATACCTGGAATCAGGGTTTCTTCCCCTTCATGATGCTGCTCTCTGAATAAATGGTGAGGGTGGGGATACATAGCCAAATAAGTGATACATATCTGGAATCAGGGTCTCTTCCCTTACATTATGCTGAATAAATAGCAAAGATCTGACAGAATCCCTTTAGGGCTCGCTCACACTGGTGAGTGTTATACTATGAAGCAGTGCTAACTAGTGTTTTTTTTCTAATGACAAGTTGTCATGAGAAAAAAAAATGCTGCATGTGCAATGCCCGTTAGGGCCGTGGGGCACTCGGAACTGGGTCGGACGGTTCTTGAAGGGGAGATCACGGCAGCGATGACCGGGTCCATGGTCTTAAGTATCTAGGGGATAAAGGGGAAATGTTCGTGACACCTCCTGTGGTACTCGGCCAGGGATGGCCGACGCTGCTTAAGGGGACCACTGGGGCTAATGGTGTTACAGCAGAGTTGGTATGGCTCCCCACAGGCGGAGCGGGGGCCCCAGGGCTACCAGGCCAGTCTATGAGGGATTGTGGATGTTGGGGTGCAAGAATAATTGGAGGACACAGGGACTGTAGGTTCTTTACCTTTAATTGTAGGTGCAGTCCGGAGTACAGGTAACAGGTGGTATTGGAGATCCGCGCAGCCTGGAAGCAGTTCAGAATCCCCCTAGCCAGGTGGGGTTGGAAGCCTCCCTACTGTGCTGCTCCGTGGGTTCCTGATGCTTGTAGTTCTTCTCAAGTCCCTCTCTCAGTCTTTCCAATTAATGAAACACTACCTGCATGGCAGGCAGCTTGAGCCTGTTCATAGTGTCACTTCCTTGTGGTGACTCCGGGCTCTGGTCTGTGGCTGTGCCTTCGAGTGTCAGTTGTGGCTGGGAGACCTGCAATCTCCTGTCCTCTGGATTTGGCTACGGGGCCTGTAGTTCTCACACAACCACGGACTTAGGTGTCCGCTCTGTTGCACTCAATCCTGGGGTGAGCTCAGTCGCAGATCCAGTCCCAGGCTTCTCCTCACATGCTTCAGCTCCCTTCGCTGTCCCACACTACACTCTCTAACCCCGCCTCCAGGCCAGAACTTGTAGGGAAGCTACCCTGAAACCGGGTTTAGAGCTCCCCCTTCTGGTTTGGAGTCAGGAAAGGTGTTTTATGCCAGCGTACCTGCTAAGGGAATCCCTTCTTTCCTCCAGGTGTGACATCACCCCCTGTGAGGGAGGCAATGGCACTGTGGCAACCGGACTCCTGGGGTGCCACACATGCTGCTATTGGCAGCATACATCAGACAATGCTCACCTATACAAGTCTATGGGTGCATGCAACATCGCGCTGCACTCAGGTGTCATCCGATCAGAAGCGGTGTTTGCCGCTCTGTTATGCACATGACAGCTTAGCAAACACTGGATGTTCGGGCCCCCAATTCAAGTGAATGGGGTCTGGGTTTGGATCCAAGTGCTGTTCTGTTGCCAGAACCTGAACTTTTTGTAACTGTTCGGCCGAACCCGCTGGATCCAAACATCGAGGTATCCGCTCATCTCTATTCTTCTGTCAAAATGGCCATGTGAGGGCTTGTTTTTTTGTGGGACAAGTTGAACTTTTGAACGACATGATTGGTTTTAGCATATCGTGTACTGGAAAAAAATTCCAAGTGCGGTGAAATTGCAAAAAAAAAGTGCAATTCCACTCTTGCTTTTTTTTCACCATGTTCACTATATGCTAAAATTGACCCGCCATTATGATTCTCCAGGTCATTACGAGCTCATAGACACCAAACATGTCGAGTTTCTTTTTTATTTCAGTGGTGAAAAAAAACAAACTTTTGTAAAAAAAAAAAAAAAAAATGGTGCCATTTTCCGAAACTCGTAGCATCTCGTTTTTTTGTAATTTGGGGCAGGCTGATGGCTTATTATTTGTGCACTGAGCTGATGTTTTTATTGATACCATTTTGGTGTATATAAGATCTTTTGATCGCTTTTTATTGCATTTTATTGCAATGTAGCGGTGAAATAAAAGGAAAAATTGGACTGCTACAGGTGTACAAATTTGAGTGTTTAAAAATTAACTATTGTCACAGATATTGTAGAACGTGGCTTTTGTGAAATTCCATTGGTTTGAAATAAAAAGAGAAAAATTAGCCTGCTACAGGTGTACAAATTTGTTCCCTCGGTACTCGGTTCCCAGCCTTCAGTAATTCTCCTGCTGTGGCCTCCCTGCCTTGTACCAGCATGTGTCCAGGGACATTACCAGTGCCCTTACCAATATGGTTACTGGGATTGTACACTTTATGGCCAACACTTGGACGCTTGTGGCCAAGGATGCTACATGCGTCTTTTCTGGGCGGCAGCGGGCTGCTATTTTTAAGCTGGGTAGGGTCAATATCCATGGCCTATTCCCAGCCTTAGAAAACCAGCTCCCAGCTGTCTGTTTTAGCTTTGCTGGTTGTCAAAAAAATGGGTGCGCCACACCATTTTAAAAAATTTAAATAATTTTTTTTAAAAAAATGGCGTAGGACCTCAATATTCTTGATAAACAGCCATGATAAAGCTGACAGCTGGGGGTTGCTGGTTGCAGCTGTCAATTTTGCCTGTGCTGGTTATCAAAAATAGAAGAGACCCCACTTCATTTCTTAAATGTATCTATTTAGTGCACAGGTGCCGGCTGAAGAATATACTCATCAGCCTATCCTGCTCTCGCTGTTATTAGCAACAGCAGGCATACATTCATGAGAGTAGTACTCTCATCAGTTGATGCCTGTGACCTTCAGCCACAGCTGCTGCCTTTGTCAGTGTGGGAAACACAGTGCCCTGACCAGCGGTAACAATCTTACCCCTGATCAGAGCGGTGAGTGATCCTAGCGCTGTCACAGAGTTGACAGCGTGGGAAACAGTCGATGTTTGGGGTGCCGAACTCAAAGGTCGGGGTCACACTAGAGAGTTTTACGGACATATGAGAGGCACAAAAACAACGCATTGCACAAGGACCAATGATTCTCTATGGGGCAGCTCCCGTCAGCCGTATTTTTCGCAGCTGTATTTTACGTGCATAGAAAATCGCAGCATGCTGCATTTGTCAATGCATTGCGCAAAAAATCCACCAATGAAAGTCTATGGGGGCGAGAAACATACGGATTACACACAGACCATCAGTGTGACTTGTGAGAAATAAGCAGCGGTGCACAGTAAAATCACACTGACAGGATAGAACAAAATAGATATAATAAATCTCTACACATAGTTTCGTCCAGAAAAAAAAAAAAAGGCATTTTTTTTCAGCTGTATTGTCACCCGTATGCCATGAGTACATCATCCATATGTTAGTTTTTTATTTCCGTATGACATATGTTTTATATATCAACAATATAAAACCTAATAGGCCAAATTCAGTTTCATATTGCAAGAATGTAAAGAGATTCGTGAAAAATGCATGTCATATTTATGGTTAACCTGTATGTGCTCCTTTTTTTTTTGCACACCCATTGACTTATAATGGGTCCTTCAAAAAGAACCTGAAGACCTACCTCTTCTGGCAAACCTACAACCTGCAGTAATCACCGATCGACCAAACCACTGCACGACCAGCTCTATCCTCACCTACTGTATCCTCACCCATCCCTTGTAGATTGTGAGCCCTCGCGGGCAGGGTCCTCTCTCCTCCTGTACCAGTTATGACTTGTATTGTTCAAGATTATTATACTTGTTTTTATTATGAATACCCCTCCTTACATGTAAAGCTCCATGGAGTAAATGGCGCTATAATAATAAATAATAATAATAATAACATAGTATAGGTATATACAGTTGTGGCCAAAAGTATTGACACCCCTGCAATTCTGTCAGATAATACTCAGTTTCTTCCTGAAAATGATTGCAAACACAAATTCTTTGTTATTATCTTCATTTAATTTGTCTTAAATGAAAAAACACAAAAAGAATTGTCCTAAAGCCAAATTGGATATAATTCCACACCAAACATAAAAAAGGGGGTGGACAAAAGTATTCGAACTGTTCGAAAAATCATGTGATGCTTCTCTAATTTGTTTAATTAACAGCACCTGTAACTTACCTGTGGCGCCTAACAGGTGTTGGCAATAACTAAATCACACTTGCAGCCACTTGACATGGATTAAAGTTGACTCAACCTCTGTCCTGTGTCCTTGTGTGTACCACATTGAGCATGGAGAAAAGAAAGAAGACAAAAGAACTGTCTGAGGACTTGAGAAACCAAATTGTGAGGAAGCATGAGCAATCTCAAGGCTACAAGTCCATCTCCAAAGACCTGAATGTTCCTGTGTCTACTGTGCGCAGTGTCATCAAGAAGTTTAAAGCCCATGGCACTGTGGCTAACCTCCCTAGATGTGGCCGGAAAAGAAAAATTGACAAGAGATTTCAACGTAAGATTGTGCGGATGTTGTATAAAGAACCTCGACTAACATCCACACAAGTTCAAACTGCCCTGCAGTCCGAGGGTACATCAGTGTCAACCCATACTATCCGTCGGCGTCTGAATGAAAAGGGACTGTATGGAAGGAGACCCAGGAAGACCCCACTTCTTACCCCGAGACATAAAAAAGCCAGGCTGGAGTTTGCCAAAACTTACCTCAAAAAGCCTAAAACGTTTTGGAAGAATGTTCTCTGGTCAGATGAGACAAATGTAGAGCTTTTTGGGCAAAGGCATCAACATAGAGTTTACAGGAGAAAAAAAGAGGCATTCAAAGAAAAGAACACGGTCCCTACAGTCAAACATGGTGGAGGTTCCCTAATGTTTTGGGGTTGCTTTGCTGCCTCTGACACTGGACTGCTTGACCATGTGCACGGCATTATAAAGTCTGAAGACTACCAACAAATTTTGCAGCATAATGTAGGGCCCAGTGTGAGAAAGCTGGGTCTCTTTCAGAGGTCATGGGTCTTCCAGCAGGACAATGACCCAAAGCACACTTCAAAAAGCACGAGAAAATGGTTTGAGAGAAAGCGCTGGAGACTTCTAAGGTGGCCAGCAATGTGTCCAGACCTGAATCCCATAGAACATCTGTGGAGAGATCTAAAAATGGCAGTTTGGAGAAGGCACCCTTCAAATATCAGGGACCTGGAGCAGTTTGCCAAAGAAGAATGGTCTAAAATTCCAGCAGAGCATTGTAAGAAACTCATTGATGGTTACCGGAAGCCGTTGGTCGCAGTTATTTTGGCTAAAGGTTGTGCAACCAAGTATTAGGCTAAGGGTGCCAATACTTTTGTCTGGCCCATTTTTGGGGTTTTGTGTGAAATGATCAATGTTTTGCTTTTTGCTTCATTCTCGTTTGTGTTTTTTCATTTAAGACAAATTAAATGAAGATAATAATACCAAAGAATTTGTGTTTGCAATCATTTTCCGAAGAAACTGAGTATTATCTGACAGAATTGCAGGGGTGTCAATACTTTTGGCCACAACTGTATATATATATATATATATATATATATATATATATATATAATATATATATATATATATGTCATTGAGACACATATATATGTATTTATATTTAATACAGAGCTAGATAGCATGAAAGCCGGTAATTCAATTGCCGGCTTTTGCTATCTCCTTATCAAACCAGACAGGATATAAGACATGGTTTACATACAGTAAACCATTTCATATCCGTCATTTTGTTACATATTTCTCACTACTAATGTTAGAGGTGTCTGTGTGTGAAATTTGGGGGCTCTAGCTGTTAAAATAAAGGGTTAAATCACGGGAAAAACTGGCATGGGCTCCCGCACAATTTTCTCCACCAGAGTGGGAAAGCCAGTGACTGAGGGCAGATATTAATAGCCTGGAGAGGGTCCATGGTTATTGGCCACCCGGCTAAGAACATCTGCACCCAGCCGCCCCAGAAAAGGCACATCTGTAAGATACGCCTATTCTGGCACCTAGCCTCTCTCTTCCCACTCCCAAGAAGCAGTGGGATATTGGGCAATAAAGGGTTAATGTCACCTTGCTATTGTAAGGTGACATTAAGCCTGGTTAATAATGGAGAGATGTCAATAAGACACCTATCCATTATTGATCCAATAGTATTAAAGGGTTAATAATACACCCATTAAGAATAAAGAATTTTAGTGAAATAAATACACACATTGGGTTGTAAAATCTTTATTGTACGCTAAATCCTCCTGAAGACCCTCGTTCCGTAAAAGAAAAAAGAGAAAAAAGCAACAATATCCCATACCTTTCCGGCATGCAGTCATGTCCCATGCTGTAAATCCATGTCTCATATACTTCCGGGTTTGATAAGGAGATAGCAAAAGCCGGCAATTGAATTACCGGCTTTTAAGCTATCTACCGCTGTATGAAATATAAATAAATAAATAAATATATATATATATATATATATATGTGTCCCACTGACATACAGTCTATATATATACATATATATATATATATGTATATATATAGACTGTATAAATGTTTTCACAAATATTTGAGCCCATGGATCCATTATATGTCCATTTTGCAAGCCGGCGAGAAAAACACGCAGTACGGATGCCATATGCATTACATACGGAGGATGACATGCGTAAAATACGCAGCCACACCCTGCCTACGGATGACATATGGATCACTGTTTTGGGATCATTTCTACGTATTACGCCTGTAAAAAACAGACTGTATTTCCCTACGCTAAGTGTGACCCCAGCCAAACAGTGACATGGCCTTCCTGGAGTAGTAAGTGTTCAGTGTCCATGCATGAACACTATGTCTTCAGTGCGGACTCGGAATTTTACCATTCGGGTTTGCCCATTTTTAGTTAGTGCATTTCATTGTTTGATTGCAAAGATTGACTGTAATACCATCAGTAGGTTGTTTTTATCTAACTTTTGTATTGTTTCTGGGTTTCTATGTGCAAGATAAGTAAGATAGCACTTTGTGCTTTTGATCTTTCTCTAAACAGTTCTCTGGTACCTTCTGTTATTAAAAGCATCTTGTCTTGAATTTCCAGGATTGGTATTTTTGGATATTTAGATTTGGCGCTGATAATTTGATTCTGGTGGTCATCTTTGATTCTTCTTCTTAGTACACGGTTGTTCTCTCTCCTGTGGGTTGTTCTCTTGGTCTTTGGGTTTCTGTTCTCTGGTCCCGTACCTGTTGGCAGCAGATTAATCTATCTACTGTCCAGCCTTTCAACAGTGAAAAATCTTTATATTTATTCAGTAAAAGAGAAAACACAGCTTGCAACTAGTATTTCTTATAGCTTATGAAGGATCTTGGCATCTTGTCTGTCAACTTGCAAGTTCAGCTAAACACACAGTGAACATGAACTTCTTATGTTTTTAAAAAAAAATTTTAACAGTGCTTTACAGGCAATATAACACTATTGCTGGACACAGAAACTCATGCACTATTAAACAGTAGTAAATAGTAGTTGATGCAATATATACAATAATAAGTATTAGAAGTGTTAGCGGTGATCTCACTGAGGTTACCGCAGTTTATTGGCTAGGAATGCAGACTCGGTGACCTGTGGTAACCTCGATGACAGCTCATTCTCCCGTGATTTTCAGTTTGAACTGTCACTTCTTGGCACCGTCCAGGATGAAAACTATTGATCGCAGACATACAAATAGATTACGACATGGGACAGAACATTAGACAGGTGAGGGGTATGGTTATTTTTGTTTTTTTTTCACAGGAGGCGATAGCTTCAATGGAATGGGCATTTGGCATTTTTGTTGTCTATTATATGCTGTTTTTTTTTACAGGAGATGATGGCTTCAATGGAATGGGTGTTAGGTGAGTTGTGTTTGTTATTTTTAAATAAAAAAGTAAAAGTGTGTTTTTTCACTTGAAATAAAGGACTTTATACTGGCTGTGTGTTTATTTACAATATTACTATAGGATTACTAATGGATAGGCGTCACATATCCTATCCTTCCAGTAGACGGGCATGGCACCAGGAGATGGAACAGGATCCTTGATGCAAACAACTGGCTAAGACGATGGTGCAGACAACAAGGATTTGGATTCCTGGACCACGGTGTGAATTACTGGTATGATGGACTCCTCGCCAGAGACGGACTACACCTCAACAAACCTGGGAAACACACATTCGCCAGAAGACTCGCTACACTCATCAGGAGGGCGTTAAACTAGAAGAAGAGGGGACGGGAAGAAAAACATTAGACTCGAACAAAGACGACCCAGGAAAACATACTCAGAAGGGAGGTAAGAACATTTCTAAAACAATCCACAGTGAGGAGATTGGAACAAAACAAAATCCTCTAAACTGCATGCTCGCAAACGCCAGAAGCCTGACAAACAAGATGGAAGAACTAGAAGCAGAAATATCTACAGGTAACTTTGACATAGTGGGAATAACCGAGACATGGTTAGATGAAAGCTATGACTGGGCAGTTAACTTACAGGGTTACAGTCTGTTTAGAAAGGATCGTAAAAATCGGAGAGGAGGAGGGGTTTGTCTCTATGTAAAGTCTTGTCTAAAGTCCACTTTAAGGGAGGATATTAGCGAAGGGAATGAGGATGTCGAGTCCATATGGGTCGAAATTCATGGAGGGAAAAATGGTAACAAAATTCTCATTGGGGTCTGTTACAAACCCCCAAATATAACAGAAACCATGGAAAGTCTACTTCTAAAGCAGATAGATGAAGCTGCAACCCATAATGAGGTCCTGGTTATGGGGGACTTTAACTACCCGGATATTAACTGGGAAACAGAAACCTGTGAAACCCATAAAGGCAACAGGTTTCTGCTAATAACCAAGAAAAATTATCTTTCACAATTGGTGCAGAATCCAACCAGAGGAGCAGCACTTTTAGACCTAATACTATCTAATAGACCTGACAGAATAACAAATCTGCAGGTGGTTGGGCATTTAGGAAATAGCGACCACAATATTGTGCAGTTTCACCTGTCTTTCACTAGGGGGACTTGTCAGGGAGTCACAAAAACATTGAACTTTAGGAAGGCAAAGTTTGAACAGCTTAGAGATGCCCTTAATCTGGTAGACTGGGACAATATCCTCAGAAATGAGAATACAGATAATAAATGGGAAATGTTTAAGAACATCCTAAATAGGCAGTGTAAGCGGTTTATACCTTGTGGGAATAAAAGGACTAGAAATAGGAAAAACCCAATGTGGCTAAACAAAGAAGTAAGACAGGCAATTAACAGTAAAAAGAAAGCATTTGCACTACTAAAGCAGGATGGCACCATTGAAGCTCTAAAAAACTATAGGGAGAAAAATACTTTATCTAAAAAACTAATTAAAGCTGCCAAAAAGGAAACAGAGAAGCACATTGCTAAGGAGAGTAAAACTAATCCCAAACTGTTCTTCAACTATATCAATAGTAAAAGAATAAAAACTGAAAATGTAGGCCCCTTAAAAAATAGTGAGGAAAGAATGGTTGTAGATGACGAGGAAAAAGCTAACATATTAAACACCTTCTTCTCCACGGTATTCACGGTGGAAAATGAAATGCTAGGTGAAATCCCAAGAAACAATGAAAACCCTATATTAAGGGTCACCAATCTAACCCAAGAAGAGGTGCGAAACCGGCTAAATAAGATTAAAATAGATAAATCTCCGGGTCCGGATGGCATACACCCACGAGTACTAAGAGAA
Organism: Ranitomeya imitator; assembly: GCF_032444005.1. Lineage (NCBI taxonomy): Eukaryota > Metazoa > Chordata > Amphibia > Anura > Dendrobatidae > Ranitomeya > Ranitomeya imitator. The sequence goes on along the minus strand of NC_091282.1, from coordinate 59,775,018 downwards.
CTAAGTAATGTAATAGATAAACCATTATTTCTTATTTTTAGTGACTCTATAGCAACAGGGTCTGTTCCGCAGGACTGGCGCATAGCAAATGTGGTGCCAATATTCAAAAAGGGCTCTAAAAGTGAACCTGGAAATTATAGGCCAGTAAGTCTAACCTCTATTGTTGGTAAAATATTTGAAGGGTTTCTGAGGGATGTTATTCTGGATTATCTCAATGAGAATAACTGTTTAACTCCATATCAGCATGGGTTTATGAGAAATCGCTCCTGTCAAACCAATCTAATCAGTTTTTATGAAGAGGTAAGCTATAGACTGGACCACGGTGAGTCATTGGACGTGGTATATCTCGATTTTTCCAAAGCGTTTGATACCGTGCCGCACAAGAGGTTGGTACACAAAATGAGAATGCTTGGTCTGGGGGAAAATGTGTGTAAATGGGTTAGTAACTGGCTTAGTGATAGAAAGCAGAGGGTGGTTATAAATGGTATAGTCTCTAACTGGGTCGAAGTGACCAGTGGGGTACCGCAGGGGTCAGTATTGGGACCTGTTCTGTTCAACATATTCATTAATGATCTGGTAGAAGGTTTACACAGTAAAATATCGATATTTGCAGATGATACAAAACTATGTAAAGCAGTTAATACAAGAGAAGATAGTATTCTGCTACAGATGGATCTGGATAAGTTGGAAACTTGGGCTGAAAGGTGGCAGATGAGGTTTAACAATGATAAATGTAAGGTTATACACATGGGAAGAGGGAATCAATATCACCATTACACACTGAACGGGAAACCACTGGGTAAATCTGACAGGGAGAAGGACTTGGGGATCCTAGTTAATGATAAACTTACCTGGAGCAGCCAGTGCCAGGCAGCAGCTGCCAAGGCAAACAGGATCATGGGGTGCATTAAAAGAGGTCTGGATACACATGATGAGAGCATTATACTGCCTCTGTACAAATCCCTAGTTAGACCGCACATGGAGTACTGTGTCCAGTTTTGGGCACCGGTGCTCAGGAAGGATATAATGGAACTAGAGAGAGTACAAAGGAGGGCAACAAAATTAATAAAGGGGATGGGAGAACTACAATACCCAGATAGATTAGCGAAATTAGGATTATTTAGTCTAGAAAAAAGACGACTGAGGGGCGATCTAATAACCATGTATAAGTATATAAGGGGACAATACAAATATCTCGCTGAGGATCTGTTTATACCAAGGAAGGTGACGGGCACAAGGGGGCATTCTTTGCGTCTGGAGGAGAGAAGGTTTTTCCACCAACATAGAAGAGGATTCTTTACTGTTAGGGCAGTGAGAATCTGGAATTGCTTGCCTGAGGAGGTGGTGATGGCGAACTCAGTCGAGGGGTTCAAGAGAGGCCTGGATGTCTTCCTGGAGCAGAACAATATTGTATCATACAATTATTAGGTTCTGTAGAAGGACGTAGATCTGGGTATTTATTATGATGGAATATAGGCTGAACTGGATGGACAAATGTCTTTTTTCGGCCTTACTAACTATGTTACTATGTTACATAGATGCCTCTCTTCATTAGTAACCCATGGGCTTAATGTCACCGGGCAATACAAAGGTGACATCAACCCCACAAATATTAATCCCACTTGCCACGACAACATGGCCACGACAACATGGCAAGTGGGAAGTGATGGGCAAAGCACCAGAATTGTCACATCTAAAAGATGTGCCTTTTCTGGGGCGGTTGCAGGTTGCTATTTTTAGGCTGGGGGGAACAATATCCATGGCCCTTTAAAAGCCTGAGAATACCAGCCTCCAGCTTTCTGCTTTAGCTTGACTGGTTGTTAAAAATTGGGGGGGAACCCCAAGCCATTTTTTTATTTAATTATGTAAATACTTTAAAAAAAATGGTGTGGGGTTATCGCTATTCTTGCTAATGCTGACAGCTGAGGGTTGCAGCCCGCAGATGCCAGTCTTGCCTGCCTCTTTACCAAATATTCAGGGGAACCAATGTCATTTAAAAAATTTTTATTTATTGTGCAGGTGCTGGCTGATGAATGCTCCCATCAGTTGCGTCTTTTCTAGCTGCTATTAACGGCAGCAGGCATAGGTTGATGTGAGTAGTAGTACCATCAGCTGACGCCTGTGACTGGTGGGAAACTTTTTACCTCTTGTTACAGGTGCGGACTCACACTGTCATCTGACAGTGTGCGAACCACAGCTATGTGACCGGCGGTGCTAATCTTATGGCTGATCAGAGGCAGTGTTTGCTTTCATGCACATGACAGCGTAGCAAACACTGGATGTTCGGCCCCCCTGTTCATATGAATGGGGTCTGAGTTCGGGTTCGGGTACTTTTCTGGTGCCTGAACCGAACTTTTTTAAACTGTTTGACCGACCCCACTGGACTTGAACATCCAGGGGTTCGCCCATCGCTAATAATCATTATTCCAACAGAATGCCATCTGGGCTGTAGGATTTGTCAATGTTTAATTTGCTCAGATGCAGGCATTAGAGATGAGTGAGCTGAGCAGTAAAATATTTGGGTGCTTGTTGCTCGAACTGGGCAATTCCTAATACTAAAATGCTCATTTCAAGTAACGAGAATAAGGGGAGTCAATGGGAAATCCAAGTTTTGTTCCAGCAGACCCTACAAAGAAGTCTGGGTGACAGTGGAAATGTTGAAATGGAAGGGAAAATTGCTCAATGGAAGGAGAAAAGTATGGGGAAGACCACTGGAAGCATCTCTGACTCCCAGATCTCTGCTGAGAACAATAGTGTCATACTTATACAATAAGACATTCCAAATCGATGAGAAATTGCATATTACAGGAAAAAAAATGTTAAGAAATATTATTCCTGTATAATGACTAGTATATCAGGCAACATTTAAAAAAGGATTTAAAAATATATAAATAATTTAAGTAAACCAAAATTGACTTTTTTATAAAAAAATATTGGAAATTTGAGTGTAATTGATGAAGGAATCAAGAACGTCCAAAAACTATAGACTCAGATACATCCTGTAAAAGACATAAATGAGGGCCTTATACACATTCTGTTCAAATTGTCAGGTATTGGTTCTCCTAGACTTATAAAGGCTATGCACTAAGTGCAAATTCTGCCAAAAATGAAAAGCAGGGTCAGCTATACACCCTTTTAATGCACCGACTATATTGCCTCATTCAAATATTGTGAACAAATTTTACAGTGGGGGAAATAAGTATTTGATTCCTTGCTGATTTTTTAAGTTTACCCACTGACAAAGACATGGACAGTCTATAATTTTTAAAGGGTAGGCTAATTTTAACATTGAGATACAGAATAACAAAAATAATATCCAGAAAATCACATTGTATAAATGATATCAATGTATTTGCATTTTGCAGTGAGAAATAAGTATTTGATCCCTCTGGCAAACAAGACTTAATACTTGGTGGTAAAACTCTTGTTGGCAAGCACAGCAGTCAGACGTTTTTTGTAGTTGATGATGAGGCTTGTGCACATCAGGAGGAATTTTGGTCCACTCCTCTTTGCAGATCATCTCTAAATCATTAAGATTTTGAGGCTGTCACTTGGAAACTTGGAACTTCAACTCCCTCCATAAGTTTTCTATGGGATTAAGGTCTGGAGACTGGCTAGGTCACTCCATGACCTTAATGTGTTTATTTTTGAGCCACTCCTTTGTTGCCTTGGCTGTATGTTTTGAGTCATTGTCTTGCTGGAAGACCCAGCCTCGACCCATTTTTAATGTTCTAGTGGAGGGAAGGAGGTTGTCACTCAGGACATTACGGTACATTACTCAATCCATTCTCCCATTGATGCGGTGAAGTAGTCCTGTGCCCTTAGTAGAGAAACACCCTGAAAACATAATGTTTCCACCTGCTTGCTTGACAGTGGGGATGGTGTTCTTTTATTCACAGGCAGAATTTCTCTTCTTCCAAACAAGGCGAGACAAGTTAATGCCAAAGACCTCAATTTTGTCTCATCTGATTACAGCACCTCCTCCCAAACACTCACAGAATCATCCAGGTGTTCATTGGCAAACTTCAGACAGGCCTGGACATGTGCCTTCTTGAACAGGGGGACCTTGCAGGCACTGCAGGATTTTAAGATAATGTGTGCAAACTGTAAAGCGCTGCGGAATATGTTAGCGCTATATAAAAATAAAGATTATTATTATTATTATTATTATTACTACGGCGTAATGTGTTACCAATAGTTTTCTTGGTAACTGTGCTAATGATGGTGCATGTAGATGCCTAGGACGTGGGGAAGGTGCGAATATGCCTGTTGCTGGAGCACAATAAATACACCAATCCATGACACACAGGTTCCTGTCGTACTTTGCAGAGAGGCACAGTACACCACTTCTTTAGCCAGAGCACTGCGAACACGTGTTCGGTTGGATAGCAGATAATGCATTCAGCAGGCTTGGCAGCACCATCCAGTCTTCCACAACGTTCACTCTCACCAGATTCCAGTCTGTCTCACTCTCTACGTACTCTATCTTCTGTCTTGCCTTTGTTGCATTCCTATTTAGATTCTTAAAACTATCCCCTTTTACTTTGATGACAGCTTTATAACCCCTTGGCATTCATCAGTAAATCCCTTGTTATGTCTCATCAAGATTTCACTTGTGGAATCACCGACCCTTAGAAAGTGTTTGAGACAATCAAGTGTATTTTACAGCTGCAGTGTTTGTACACAGCTCAATACAGTGTGGAGCCCTATTCCTCAAATATTTTGAGCCATAATATGACAATAATCAGTCAGTTAAGTAGAAAAAATAACATGACGGTCAGTCAATCCAGAAAATTACTATAAATTTGAAGGTATGCTCAAGTGCAGTCATGAAACCATCAATTGCTATGATGCAACTACCTAACATGAAGACCACCACAGGAAAGTTCATAAGATTGCCTCTGCTGCAGAGGATAATTTCATCACCGTTACTAATTTCATAAACCAAAAAATTAGCGTAATCTCACATAACACAATCGTATACAAGATTTCTCTCGCGTATCACCCCTACTCTGGAACCCTCTACCACAACACATCAGACTCTCGCCTACCATCGAAACCTTCAAAAAGAACCTGAAGACCCACCTCTTCAGACAAGCCTACAACCTGCAGCTACCACCGATCGACCAAACCGCTGCATGACCATCTCTACCCTCACCTACTGTATTCTCACCCATCCCTTATAGATTGTGAGCCCTCGCGGGCAGGGTCCTCATTCCTCCTGTACCAGTTATGACTTGTATTGTTTAAGATTATTGTACTTGTTTTCATTATGTATACCCCTCCTCACATGTAAAGCGCCATGGAATAAATGGCGCTATAACAATAAATAATAATAATAATAATAACACCACTCATAAATTATTCACAGCCATAAAGCAGGCCTTCATGGTTGAATTGCTGTAAAGAAGCCACTATTGAGGACTGCAAACAACTTGTTTAGGCCAAACAACACAAGGACTGGACGTTAGATTAGATAATAATTAGATATAATAATAATAATAATAATATCTGTGGAAATCTGTACTGTGGTCTTATGAGTCAAAATTTTTGATTTTTAGTGACCTTCATGATGTCTTTTTCAGACAGCAATGGTCAGTGGTGAGTGGATGGTTTCTACATTTTTGGTAGCCACAATGAGTCATGTAGGAGGAGATGTGTGATGGTGTGCAGTTGCCATATTAATGACACTATTGTTGATTTTTTTTCCAAATTCAAGGCACACCACAACATTCTGCATGACATGCCCTACCATCTTGTTTGCACTCATTGGAACCATCATTTAAGCCGCAACAGAACAATGACACAAAACACATTTCCAAGCTATGCAATGGGTATGTGACCAAGAAGGAGAGGCATAGAGTGCAGCGGCAGATGATCTGGCCCAAACAAACACCCAACCTCAACTCAATTTAGTAGAGTCACAATGAGTTTGACCACAGAAAAATGACAAAGCAGTCAACAAGTGCTCAGCATCTCTAGGAACTCCTTCAAGACTGTTGAAAAGCCATACTAGGTGAAAACATGATGAAACAGTTTGAGAGAATGCAAATAGGATTTAAAGCTGTCATCAGAGTAAAAGGGGGTGGGGTACTTCGTGGAATTTAGGGTTCAATATATATTCAGATTTTTTTCACACTTGTTTCTTTACTCCTTGTTTCCATGTGTGTTCCTTTACGGTTTTTCTGCCTCCAGTCTGAATCTACAATGTTCACATTTCTATAATCTGTCACGCAGGCCTCTAACCAGACTGGGGCTGCACTTATAAGAAAAAAATGGCAGCATAACACAGATGATTTCTCTCAATAAGACTTTGAAGCAAAAGTGATTAGAAGGGTCTTATATGCCCCTTTGGTGCAAACATCTGGAATGCGAGATCCCAGGATGCAGAATGGATATCACAACCCAAAACGCATCGATGTTGTGTTACGTCTTACCTATACTGCTGACTTTGTGTGTTTTCTTTCAAACATTTTTTGAGAATAAAAGTCTGTTCACAGTCCATTGAGCCAGATACTTCTACTTTGTGATCGCTTCATGCCTTGACACAGCATTTTCCGAGCTCCGAACACCACCAAGATGTCTCTGATGGTAAGTTGAATTCAATCTCATTTCGTACAGGCAATTTATTTGTATATGGAAGGTTTGCCAAAGGTAAATCTAAAACTTATTGTCCACATCATTTAATTAAAGCAGTCAATCAAGACTTACATTTTGATGACCTCTCTATTGGTCAGGTCCCTAGGTCAGATTGGTGGGGATCCCACATTTCTCACTTGTACAGATATGATAATATCTGATCTAGCAGTTGACAGTTATAAGCAATGTTGCTTGATTCTGCTGTGCTTCATAGTTTAGTAGACGTTGTTGGGTACTTCACTTTCAATAGCAGATCTCGTTTTGGCCACCGAGCACAGAAGGGTCTGGTGTTTGTTTGCCCCTTTCATCACCCAATGAGGCACTTCCTCACCCTTCTAAATGCTAACAGCCCAGTTACTGTGGAGAAGGGAGTCCTTCACAGATTTCGTCCACTTATTAATAAAGCGGATGGGTCCAACCCAGACTTCTCTTCTACAATGCCCCATAACAACCACTTGATCCCACTTTCTTGCATATCTGCCCTTGCTCAAAAGGTCTTCCCTATATCCCTATATTCAGCCAAGCTTTTCCTTTTAATTGATTTGCATATTATTTGGATGTAATGAGAAGGTCTCAGTCAAGCAAAACAATTATGTAATTGCGATAATTTCTTTAGTGCCATTGGTGAGTTCATCCCCTGTTGTTCAGCAAGCGATAACAGTAATTTTATTTTTGCTGAATAACGAGCAAAAGCTTTTTGTCTGTGGATGTTAAAAAAAAATTAGGAAATTGATCAGGCAAATCATAAGTAAAAGCCTAATTGCTCTCCCAAGCTGCCCTATGCTGTGCGGCTGATTGCTGCCACATTTCACTGATTTCCTGTGATAGTCACAATGGACTGAAATGTCGAAACCTAAATAGTAAAACAAAAATATCAAATCTTATCAGTCATTCATCGTATTTTCCATTACCCGTAAGAGGTGGTTATATATTAGTCTCACAGAACATCTGAAATGATACAGCTTGTTTCCCTTAAGTACCTTCCAGAATTTGTTTATGAGGAAAGAAATCTTCCTCGCAGTTTTTTTTCCTCCTGTATCCATGGAAACTCTACCGAGGCTACATCTAACGAGGGAGCGAGACGAGGTTCATTAACTATGAGCAGCCAAAAAAATGTGCAACGTGAAACCCTTTAGTCTTCTCTGTTTCAGTATTTGGATATATCATTCATTATACCGGAATATAATATATCAGGTTTTAGGCAGATTTTATTGCACTCACTTAGATGCTTTTGATTATAAGGACACCTTAATCACATCCTTTTTAAGCTTACATGGTCACAAGAGAAAAACGAATCTGTCCAAAATTGAAGTTCACCAGCAATGCTAAATTTTCCTAGGAAATTATATACATGGCAGGCAAATTGTCCTCCAAAGCCACCATTTGCCCTAAAAAAATGTGTGACACAATTCTCTTTTACTCTCACACTAATCTTCTTCACACTACCTCTACACTTTCTAAATTATTTAATGGCTTTTATCTGTTAATTGTTTTGCTAAGCAATGAGCTGCAACGTCTTCCCAATATTCAGATTCATCGCAATATGGTTGCTGCATTTCCTGCTGCTGCTTTTATACAGGCTCTGAAAGTTACTCCTGATTGCTTGTATTATATTATGTTATCTTATAGCTGCAAGGCATTTTGCGGAAGCCCATCTCATGCCATCCTTCACTTCAATCTTCTTCAATGTGAAACCAAAAAAATGAGAGGCAGCATAAGTTGGTATACATGCAATGTGTAGAAGCTCACTGTAGCCAAAATTGAGCATATACTGTCTAAGGCTGTGCACACACGTTTCTTTTTCGCATTTTTCGCTATAAAACCGCTATAAAAAATGCATGCATTATGCATCCCATCATTTAGAATGCATTCAGCAATTTTTGTGCACATGATGCATTTTTTTCCCCTGAAAAAAACGCATCGCGGTAAAAAACGCAGCATGTTCATTAATTTTGCGGATTTTTCGCATTTTTCCTGCTATTTAATGCATTGGGAAGCTCCGGAAAAAAACGCGTCAAAAACATGCAAAAATGCGGAAAAAAATGCATGCGGATTTCTTGCAGAAAATGTCCGGTTTTGCACAGGAAATTTCTGCAAGAAATCCTGAACGTGTGCACATAGCCTAATAAGTAAATAGTAATAGTACATGTATGGAATGGCCAGTGCCATTTTACACATTGAAGAAGATTAAACCCAAGCAAAAAAAACATAATGAGCATTTACCCTGTAGCAAGTAAATAAATTGAGCCTACTAAATTAAGGCTTACAAAAGATGCCAAAAGCAATAAGAACGGCCTTTGGGAGTATGTAAAAGGTAAAAGAAAAGTCAAAGATGCTATAGGATTTTTACAGGATGAAAATGGTAAAGTGGTAAAAAATGATGTTGAGAAAGAAGGCCAAAGTTTTAAAAAGCTATTTTGGATCTGTGTTCGCTATGGAAGTAAATGTAGGAGCAATACTGTACTACTGAAGGAATAAAAAAATCCAAGAATCCTCTCTATATATAAACAGAGAGATGTTGAGGGAATACTTAGCTTACATGAATAAATTCAAATCTCCAAGATCAGATGAATCTTTTCCTAGGGTACTGAAGGACATAGCAGAGGAAATTATTGTACCACTCTCCATAATCTTTGAAAATTATTGGAGAACAGGAGGAGTACCAGGAGATTGGACAAGACCAAATGTTGTTCCTATCTTCAAAAAAAGGAAGATTAGGCCTGTCATCCTTACTTCTATACCATGAAAGGTCTTTGAAAAAATTATTAAACAACATGTATGCAAGTACATGGATGAGAAACAAGTGATTAACCAGAGCCACCATGGGTTTGTAACTAAAAAGTCATGCCAAATTAGCTTAAGTTCATTCTATGACAGAATCACTGACTGGGTGGATCAGGGAAATGCAGTAGACATAGTTTATCTTGACTTCAGCAAAGCATTTGACAAAGTATGTCACACCATCCTTATTGAAAAAATGCCCAACTATGGAATGGACAAGGCAACGGTTAGGTGGATTCACAACTGAATTAATGGTCAAAACCAAAGAGTGGGAATAAATGGCTCCACATCCAGTTGGAAGAATGTCTCAAGTGGGGTACTACAGGGCGCTCTCCTGGGCCCTGTGTTGTTCAACATCTTTATCAATGATTTAGATGAAGGAATTGAGGGTAACTTGATTAAATTAGCTGATGACACAAACCTAGGAAGGATAGATAATAATAAAGATAGAGTGAGAATTCAAAAAAATCTATACAAAGGGGAACCATGGCAGCAACTAACAGAATGGTTTTTAACAGGGATAAATGCAAAATCCTACATCTGGGCAAGAAAAATGAAAAATGTATATACAGAATGGGAGTAATAGAATTAAGCAACAATACATGTGAAAAAGAATTGGGTATACTAATAGATCACAGACTGAATATGAGTCAACAGTGTGATGCAGCAACAAAAAAGGCAAACATGATCCCGGGTTGCATTAACAGAAGAATAGAGTCTAGATCATGTGAAGTAATTATATCCCTCCACTCCTCTTTGGTCAGACCTCATCTGGAATACTGTGTCCAGTTCTGGGCACTACATTTTAAAAAATACATGAACAAACTGAGCAAGTTCAGAGAAGAGCAACCAGAATGAGGATTTGAGAATGTTTAGCTTTCTAAAGAGTCTGAGAGGAGACTTAATAGCTGTCTACAAATATCTCAAGGGATGTCACAGTGTAAAGAAATCACCATTATTCTCATTTGCACAAAGAAAGACTAGAAGCAATGGTATAAAACTCAAAGGGAGAAGATCCAGATTAGATATTAGAAAAAACTTTTTGACAGTGAGGTGATCAATGAGTGGAACAGGCTGCCATGAGAGGTGGCGAGTTCTCCTTCAATGGAAGTCTTCAAACCGAGGCTGGAGAGACATCTTTCTCAAATTATTTAGTGAATTCTGCATTGAGCAGGGCGTTGGACCAGAGTAAGCAGGAGGTCCTTTCTAACTATACCATTCTATGATTCTAAGTAAGTAAATAAAAGTAATAGTACATGTAAATAACATAGGGTATTTAGTTAACCCTATTTTTGTCATAAAAGCCAACCCACCGTGACAAGATGTACCCAATTGGGATGATCCTTTTCATTTACAGTTGATCCACATGGTGGTGCTGATATATCGATGATGTGTTTGGTAGCCTGTGGTACATGGACACATAAAGCAAGCACCAACATTTAGAAATAGATAAGATTTTCTTTATCAAGAGGTGAAAATAAATCAAAATCACCACCGCATGTGTACATAGGATAAATCACGACTCATCTGTGAAATTATGAATAGAAAAGGTTGGGCTACTGAATAGAACATTTCTGAACAAGTTGTGACAAATTATGGTACAGGTAATGAGAAGATGGATGTCCTAATTAGAGTGTATTATGCACAAGGTACATATCTACTATATAAAGCTGAATGTGTGTGTGTGTGTGTGTGTATGTGTGTGTGTGTGTATGTCCGGGATTGGCATCTGCACCGTCGCAGCTACAGCCACAAAATTTTGCGCAGTCACACGTCTGGACCCTGAGAGCATCATAGGCTACGTTGTGAGGCAAAATTTTAACCCCGCGCGTTCCAATTCACCAAACAATTTTGCCCCTATCTACATAATGGGGAAAAAGTGAAATGAAAAGTGTTGGAGGAGTCGCAGCTACAGCCACAAAATTTTGCACAGTCACACGTCTGGACCCTGAGAGCGTCATAGGCTATGTTGTGAGGTGAAATTTTAACCCCGCGCTTTCCAATTCACCAAACAATTTTGCCCCTATCTACATAATGGGGAAAAAGGTGAAATGAAAAGTGTTGGAGGCGTCGAAGCTACAGCCACAAAATTTTGCACAGTCACACGTCTGGACCCTGAGAGCGTCATAGGCTACGTTGTGAGGTGAAATTTTAACCCCGCGCGTTCCAATTCACCAAACAATTTTGCCCCTATCTACATAATGGGGAAAAGTGAAAGGAAAAGTGTTGGAGGCAAATTGACAGCTGCCAGATGTGAACAAGGAGGACTTAAAGAATGAGAGCAATGGCGCCAAAGAGTATATACCGATCAGTTGCTAAGGTGGGGCCCCGACATAAGATACTCACCACACATGGGGATATGAACACACACACAAAATGCGCCACACACTACCACGTGCTTGAACACATATACCACCCTCAGCACACATTTCACCACACATACACCAACCTCGCCACATAAAAGTCGAAACACAAAACTCGCTGCTCAAAACTCACCACGCGCAAAACTCGCCACATGCAAAAACTAGGCTCACGTAAAACTCACCACAAGTGCAAAACTCACCTCATGGAAAACTCGCCACATGCAAAACTTGCACACGCGGAAAAATTGCCACATGCACAAAATTTGCAACACATGCAAAAGTTGCCTCACACAAAACTTGCACATACTCAAAAGGCACCAGACATAAAACTCACCACGTGCAAAACTCGCCATGCGCAAAACTTGCTGCACACAACTTGCTACACTAACCTGTCACATGCAACTCGACACACAAAAAGTTGCTACACGCATGTTGCCACACAAAACTCATCTCACAAAAGTCGCTACATGCATGTCGCCACACACAACTCAACACACACAACTTGACAGACGAAACTCGCCCTAAAACACACACAAGTCTGGTATTAGCCTTCAAAAATAAAAATCTGATTAATAAGCAGACAAACTACAAGAGCAACAAATGTACCATATAGGAAATACAGCAGCTGTCAGTCACATGACCTGTCTATTATGTGTATGTGTGAGCTAATATATACTGCCAGGGGGAGGGCTTCCTGTTGGCTGGGGATTTTTCAGGCTGCCAATTTATCTTACAAATACTGAGGTAAAAATACTGAGCAAATAACGTGTTAACGAGGTCTAATACAGGAGATCACACAGGTATATACTATATACAGGGGAGATGACACACAGATATATACTATATACAGGAGAGATGACACACAGGTATATACTATATAGAGGAGGAGATGACATACAGGTACATACTATATACAGGAGGAGATGACATACAGGTATATACTATATACAGGAGGAGATGAAACACAGGTATATACTATATACAGGAGCACATTACCTACAGGTATATACTATATACAGGAGGAGATGACATACAGGTATATGCTATATATAGAAGATGACATACAGGTATATACTATATACAGGAGGAGATGACACACAGATATATACTATATACAGGGGAAATGACACACAGGTATATACTATATACAGGAGGAGATGACATACAGGTATATACTATATATAGAAGGAGATGACATACAGGTATATACCATATATAGGAGGAGATGACATAAAGGTATATACTATATACAGGGGATATGACACACAGCAGGTATATACTATATACAGGGGAGATGACATACAGGTATATACTATATACAGGAGATGACATACAGGTGTATACTATATATAAGGGAGATGACAAACATGTATATACTGAGGTGAAAATAAGAGGTGTGAGGTGAAAATGAAAAGGTGTGAGTGCAAAATGAGAGGAGTGAGGGAAAATATTGTAGTGATCGGAAAATGACAGATGTAAGGTCGAAATGACAAGTGTTAGGCGGGAATGAGGAGTGAGGGAGAAAATGAGAGGTGTGAGGGAGAAAATGAGAGATGTGAGGGGGAAAATTAAAGATGTGATTGGGAAAATGAGAGGAGTGATGGGAAAATAAGAGAAGTGACGTACTATAACTAACCACAGATATTTACTATGCCCAGGCAACGCCGGGCTCTTCAGCTAGTCCTATATAAAGTGCAATGCATATAAATCTCTCTAAGGGGCAATTAATACAAAAAAATAACCAAGTTCCATATAAGTAAGTATACTATGTAAAGTGCATGTGCAAAAGCAAATATATCTCTATGTGCTAGTTGATACAAAAGATAACCAAGTGGTGTGCAGAAGCTCCATAAAAGATCCTATGCAAAGTGCATATATATATATATATATATATATATACTGTATATATATATATATATATATATATATATATATATATATATATATATATATATATATATATGGTCCAATTGATATAAATTATAACCGAGTGGTATGCATGCGCCCCATATATAAATGCCAAAATAAGGGGAAATGTGCAAAAACTACAATTACCTATAAGATGAGGAATGTAGGACTGTTCCTGGATGCATCCACCCCAATGCGCGTTTCAGCGTCTGCTTGATGAAGTATACTATCATAGGTAATGTATTTTTTTATTTAAAATGCATTTATAACTGTTCCTGGACTTTATGTCCGCTTCTTTCTGGTAATCTCTCAAACCCCTATCCAAATTTTTACCACTATGTAACTAATAAAATTTCACTTCATGTTCATCAAAGACTATTGTGCTCAGTTTGCTTCTTCTCTTTTTAAGTTAGTAATAAAGAAGTGTCTATCATTGTAAATAAGAAACACCCAGAATGAAGTATTTTATTTGAAAATTTATTTCAAAATGGCGAAGAAGTTATATTCACCATTGAATATAACTCCCTGAATTCCATTGAAACCCTTGCCACCTGTAAAAAAAGCTGAAAATAAGAAACAACAAAAATGCTCATCTTACGCCTAATCCACTGATGCCCATGTCCTCTGTAAAAAAAAAATAATAATAAACAACCACGTTCATCACTTGTCCGAAGTGCAACTTATCCATACTGTCCTATGATGATTCAGATGATTTGAAAAGAGGTTACATTGGTGACCGCTCTCCCCGTCAGCCTACACATACTGACAGAAGCATAGTCGCTACTATCAGTGACTAACGTTGAGCTCACGCAGTGAGGAGGACGTTCACCGGAGTTTATAGATGCACCCCAGTGAACTCACTTATGGCACTGTTCATTCTGTGAGAAAGTTCTCACGCAGCAGTGCAGTAAGCTATGAACTACAGTGAACTGTCTTATTGTGGGAGCACAGCACTAAAAACTGACAGGAGTGGGATATGTTGAGGGATATAGTTGCTTATTATTTTTCTTTTTTTTCCGGGGACATGGGCATCAGTGGATTAGGCAAAAGGTGAGTATTTTGTTGTTTATTATTTTCATTTTTTTTTTTTTTTACAAATGACATGGTCTTCAATGGAATGTGTGAAAGGTGAGTATAATTTTGTCATTTTTAAATAAATTCGTAAAACAGGTTGTGGATTTTTATTTCAAATAAAGGACTTTATTCTGGGTATTTTTTATTTACAATATGACTATGGGTTAGTAATGAATAGGCGTCTTATAGACGCGTCTTCATTATTAACATGTAGGCTTGATTTCACCTGACAATACAAAGGAGACATCAACCCCACAAATATTAACCTCTCTTGCCACTGCCACTAGGCAAATGGGAAGAGCCAGGCAAAGCCCCAGAATGGGAGCATCTAATGAATGCCTCTTTTCTAGGGTGATTGCAGGCTGCTATTTTTACGTTGGGGCAGGCCAATATTCATGGCCCCTTGCAGCCTAAGAATACTAGCCCCCAGCTGTCTGCTTTAGCTTGGCTGGTTGTAAAAAATGGGGTGATACCATGCCATTTTTTTAAAACTATTTATTTAAATAATTTAAAAAAATGTCCTGATGACCCCTCTATTTTTAATAACCAGCCATGATATCTGAGGGAAACAGCCCACAGTGGTCAGATTTGCCATGCTGGTTATCAAAAATAGAACAGACCCCATGTCATTTTATTTATTTGTAGCTCAGGCACTTGCTGATGAATACTCCCATCAGCGGCGCCTGCTCTCGCTGTTACTAGAGGCAGCAGGTGTAAACTGATGGGAGTAGTATGATCTCATCAGCCTACGTCTCTATGACAGGAGGTAAATTATTAACACTGGCCACAGCTGCTCATCTGACAGCGTGGGAACTGCAGCTCTCTGATAATAATAATCTTACCTCCCAACAGAGTCAATGTTTGCTGTGCTGTCAAGCAGATGACAAGGGGGCAAATGGCAGATGTTCAGGCCCCCCATTCACCTGACTGGGGATCGGGTTCCGGTACTGTTCTGGCACCTGATCCAAACTTTTTTTTAACTGTTCAGCAGAAATTGCTGTACCCGAACATCCAGGGGTTTGACCAATACTAATGAAGAGGTCTGTATTTTTGATTGTAATTACTTTTCAACTGTGAGAGACGGAATATTTAAAAAATCCAGAAAATGACATTGTAGGATTTTTACATATATAATTTTTTTTTGCATGAAATAAGTATTTGATACAATGGAAAAACAGAACCTAATATTTGGTACAGAAACCTATGCTTGCAATTACAGAGGTCAGACCTTTCCTGTAGTTCATGGTCAGGTTTGCACACACTGCAGCAAGCATTTTGACCCACCCTTCCATTCAGATCTTCTCCAGATCTTTCAGGTTTTAGTGCTGTCGCTGGGCAGCATTGAGTTTCAGCTCCCTAAAAAAAGTTTTATTTCGTTCAGGTCTGGAGACTAGCTAGGCCACTCCATGACCTTGAAATGCTTCATCCGGAGCCACTCCTTAGTTTCCCTGATAGTGTTTCAGGTCATGCTGGAAGACCCATCCACGACTCATCTTCAAAGCTTTTACTGAGGAAAAGAGGTTGGTGTCTAATATCTCATAATATATGACTCCATCCTCCCTTCAATACGGTGCAGTTGTCCTGTCACTTTTGCAGAAAACAATCCCCAAAGTATGATGTTTCCTCCACCATGCTTTATGGTTGGGACGGTGTTATTGAGGTTGTTCTCATCCTTCCTCCAGTTTTTGTCTTCTCACCAAGCTGCTTGCCTTTTATCCGTCATCCCATCCCAGTCTTTTTCAGGTCTACAATTTTGTCCCTGGAGTCCCTGGAGTCCTTAAACACCTCTTTGGTCTTGGCCATGAAGGAGAGGTTAGAGTGTCTTTGACTGACACAGTGGACAGGTGTCTTTTATATAGGTAATGGGTTTAAACAGGTGCAATTAATACAGGTAATGAGGACAGAGTAGGAGGGCTTCTTAAATAAAAATTAACAGGTATGTGGGAGTTAGAATTCTTGCTAGTTGGTAGGTGATCAAATACTTATTTCACAAAATAAAATGCAATTAATTATTTAAAAATCATACAATATGTTGTTTTAGTTTTTAATTTAATATTCTGTCTCTCACAGTTGAAATGGACCTATGATAGAAATTACAGACCTCATCATTCTATGTAGGAGGGAAAACTTTAAAAATCATCAGTGTATCAAATACTTATTTTCCCCATTGTATTTGGGCATGTACATCATAAGACGCTGAATAAAATGATACCTTGTTAGGTGTCGAGTTCCCGTCGCTACACAGGAGGAATCTCGAACCACTTCTGCTGCAGTCTCCCATGCTTCTTCAGCTGCAGTGGAGCCTGCTCAACAGAGACGTCGGTCCCAGTATCTGGCTCAAGCAGATACTTGTTGTGAATTCTGCTCTTGGGTTCCCTACAGTGGTTGTAGGTGGGAATGCAGTTGTCTCTGAGTCACAGTCTTGGCCAGGTGCATCTGCTAATTGCTGTTCGGACTGGGATATTTAAGTGTGCAGGATTCATTAGCCCTTGCCAGTTGTCAATGTTCCTTGTGAAGTGTTGGATCACTTTCTGGCTTCTCCTGCCTGCTGCCAAATTCTGCAAAGATAAGTATTTGGTTCTTTGTATCTGTGGCACACTGCTGTGTGCTGGTTTCAGTTTTATTCCTGCTCTGATTGTAGGATTCACTGAAGTTGCAGATTTACGCTCTTACATCTATTAGTTAGATGTAGGTAATTTTTGTTATTTCTGCAGTGGATGTTTTTGAAGGGTTTTTTACTGACCACACAGAACTCTGTCCTATTCTGTCCTATTTAGCTAGTGTGGCCTCCTGTGCTAAATTCTGTTTTCTGCCTGTGTGTGTTTTTTCCTCTCCGACTCACGGCCAATATTTGTGGGGGGCTGTCTATCCTTTGGGGATTTTCTCTGAGGCAAGATAGTATTCCTCTTTCCATCTTTAGGGGTAATTAGTCCTCCGGCTGTGACGAGGTGTCTAGGTGTGTTAGGTACACTCCACGGCTACTTCTAGTTGCGGTGTTAAGTTCAGGATTGCGGTCAGTACAGTGGCCACCATCTCCAGTGAAAGTTCTCATGCAGCTCCAAAGTCACCGGATCATAACAGTACAACTGGAAAAAGATGAGTTAAATGCATCTCAGAAGAAGGGAAGGAAGCTCTTGAGCCATTTTTTTTTCTCCAGTCTATTTTGTGTTCTCCTCCCTCTTAATATCTGGGTGACTGAGGAGCCTGGTGCAAGCATGAATGTTCAGGATTTAGCTTCTCGTGTAGACCAGATTGCTGCTAAGGTGAAAGGTATTTGTGAGTATATTTTTCAGACTCCTGCTTTAGAACGAAAGATTCCTAGTCCTGATTTATTTTCTGGTGACAGGTCTAAATTTTTGAGTTTCAAAAACAACTGTAAACTTTTTTTTGCCCTGAGACCTCGATCCTCTGGTGATTCCAGTCAACAGGTAAAAATCGTTATTTCACTGCTGCGTGGCGATCCGCAGGAGTGGGCGTTTTCTCTGGAATCTGGAAATCCGGCTTTGCTTAATATTGATTCCTTTTTTCAGGCTTTAGGATTATTGTATGATGAGCCTAATTCTGTGGATCAAGCTGAGAAGACCTTGTTGGCCCTGTCTCAGGGTCAAGAGGCGGCAGAATTGTATTGTCAGAAATTCAGAAAATGGTCGGTGTTGACTAAATGGAATAATGACGCTTTAGCGGCAATTTTCAGAAGGGGGCTTTCTGAATCCGTTAAAGATGTTATGGTGGGGTTTCACATGCCTTCCGGTCTGAGTGAATCTATGTCTCTGGCCATTCAGATTGACCGACGCCTGCGGGAGCGCAGAACTGTGCGCGTTGTGGCGTTATCTTCAGAGCAAATTCCTGAGCCTATGCAATGTGATAGATTTCTGTCTAGAACGGAACGACAAGGTTTCAGACGTCAAAATAGGTTGTGTTATTATTGTGGCGATGCTTCTCATGTCATTTCTGTCTGCCCTAAGCGGACTAAGAGGATCGCCAGTTCAATTACCATCAGTACTGTACAACCTAAATTTTTATTATCTGTGTCCTTGATCTGCTCATTGTCATCATTTTCTGTCATGGCGTTTGTGGATTCAGGCGCCGCCTTGAATTTAATGGATTTTGAATTTGCCAAGCGTTGTGGTTTTCCCTTGCAGCCTTTGCAGAACCCTATTCCTTTAAGGGGCATTGATGCTACACCCCAGTTTTGGACACAGGTAACCATGCGCATGGCGCCAGCCCATCAGGAAGATTGTCGATTTCTGGTGTTGCATAACTTGCATGATGTTGTCGTGCTGGGTTTTCCGTGGTTGCAGGTACATAATCCTGTGTTGGACTGGAAATCCATGTCTGTGACTAGTTGGGGTTGTCAGGGGGTTCATAATAATGTTCCTTTGATGTCAATCTCCTCTTCTTCACCTTCTGAGATTCCAGATTTTTGTCTGATTTTCAGGATGTTTTCGATGAGCCCAAGTCCAGTTTTCTTCCACCGCACAGGGATTGTGATTATGCTATTGACTTGATTCCAGGCTGTAAATTTCCTAAGGGTCGACTTTTCAACCTATCTGTGCCTGAACATACCGCCATGCGGAGCTATACTAAAGAGTCTTTGGAGAAAGGGCATATTCGACCATCTTCTTCACCATTGGGATCAGGGTTCTTTTTTGTTGCTAAAAAAGATGGTTCCTTGAGACCCTGTATAGATTATCGCCTCTTGAATAAAATCACGGTCAAGTTTCAATACCCTTTACCTTTGCTTTCCGATTTGTTTGCTAGGATTAAGGGAGCTAGTTAGTTTACTAAGATTGACCTTCGAGGGGCATATAATCTTGTTCGTATTAAGCAGGGTGATGAATGGAAAACTGCGTTTAACACGCCCGAAGGCCATTTTGAATACCTTGTGATGCCATTCGGACTCTCTAATGCTCCATCTGTTTTTCAGTCCTTTATGCATGATATTTTTCGGACTTATCTTGATAAATTCTTGATTGTATATTTGGACGATATTTTGATTTTTTCCGATGACTGGGAGTCTCATGTGCAACAGGTCAGGGTGGTATTTCAGATCCTTCGTGACAATGCCCTGTTTGTGAAGGGGTCTAAGTGTCTCTTTGGGGTGCAGGCTGAACTGGATGGACAAATGTCTTTTTTCGGCCTTACTAACTATGTTACTATGTTACTATGTTACTATGTTTCTTTTTTATACTTTATTTTTTCTCCCTCGTCTATAGAGATGGATCCGGTTAAGGTTCAGGCCATTCATGATTGGATTCAGCCCACATCCGTGAAGAGCCTTCAGAAATTTTGGGGTTTTGCAAATTTTTATCGCCGTTTCATTGCTAATTTTTCTAGCGTGGTTAAACCCTTGACAGATTTGACGAAGAAAGGTGCTGATGTGGCTAATTGGTCCTCTGCAGCTGTCTCTGCCTTTCAGGAGCTTAAACGTCGATTTACTTCTACTCCTGTGTTGCGCCAACCGGATGTTTCTCTTCCGTTTCAGGTTGAGGTTGACGCTTCTGAGATTGGGGCAGGGGCCGTTTTGTCTCAGAGGGATCCTGTTGGTTCCTTAATGAAACCGTGTGCCTTCTTTTCCCGTAAATTTTCGCCTGCTGAACGCAATTATGATGTCGGCAATCGGGAGTTGTTGGCTATGAAGTGGGCGTTTGAGGAGTGGCGACATTGGCTTGAAGGAGCTAAGCACCGTATTGTGGTCTTGACCGATCATAAGAATTTGATTTACCTCGAGTCTGCTAGACGGCTGAATCCTAGACAGGCTCGATGGTCCTTGTTTTTTTCCCGTTTTGATTTCGTGGTCTCGTACCTTCCGGGTTCTAAGAATATTAAGGCTGATGCCCTCTCTAGGAGTTTTTTGCCTGATTCTCCTGAGGTCTTGGAGCCGGTCGGTATTCTGAAAGAAAGGGTGGTCCTTTCTGCCATTTCCCCTGATTTACGACGGGTTCTTCAGGAATTTCAAGCTGATAAACCTGACCGCTGTCCTGTGGGGAAACTGTTTGTTCCTGACAGGTGGACTAGTAGAGTGATTTCTGAGGTTCACTGTTCCGTGTTGGCTGGTCATCCTGGCATTTTTGGTACCAGAGATTTGGTTGGTTTGTCCTTTTGGTGGCCTTCATTGTCACGTGATGTGCGTTCTTTTGTGCGGTCCTGTGGGACTTGTGCGCGGGCTAAGCCTTGTTGTTCCCGTGCTAGTGGGTTGCTTTTGCCATTGCCTATTCCTGAGAGGCCCTGGACGCATATTTCAATGGATTTTATTTCTGATCTTCCGGTCTCCCAGAAGATATCTGTTATCTGGGTTGTTTGTGACCGGTTCTATAAGATGGTTCATTTGGTGCCTTTGCCTAAATTGCCTTCCTCTTCAGATTTGGTTCCGTTGTTTTTTCAGCATGTGGTTCTTTTGCATGGTATTCCAGAGAATATTGTGTCCGACAGAGGTTCCCAGTTTGTTTCTAGGTTTTGGCGGGCCTTTTGTGCCAGGCTGGGCATTGATTTGTCTTTTTCCTCTGCATTTCATCCTCAGACAAACGGCCAGACCGAGCGAACTAATCAGACTTTGGAGACTTATTTGAGATGCTTTGTGTCTGCTGATCAGGCTGATTGGGTGGCTTTTTGCCATTGGCCGAGCTTGCCCTTAATAATCAGGCTAGTTCGGCTACTTTGGTTTCACCTTTCTTTTGTAATTTTGGTTTTCATCCTCGTTTTTCTTCTGGGCAGGTTGAGCCTTCTGACTATCCTGGTGTGGATTCTGTGGTTGACAGGTTGCAGCAGATTTGGGCTCATGTGGTGGACAATTTGGTGTTGTCTCAGGAGGAGGCTCAGCGTTTTGCTAACCGTCGTCGGTGTGTTGGTTCCCGGCTTTGGGTTGGGGATCTGGTCTGGTTGTCTTCCCGTCATGTTCCTATGAAGGTTTCTTCTCCTAAGTTTAAGCCTCGGTTTATTGGTCCTTATAGGATTTCTGAGATTATTAATCCGGTGTCTTTTCGACTGGCGCTTCCGGCCTCTTTTGCTATCCATAATGTATTCCATAGATCTTTGTTGCGGAAATATGTGGAGCCCGTTGTTCCCTCTGTTGATCCTCCGTCCCCTGTGTTGGTTGATGGGGAGTTAGAATATGTTGTTGAGAAGATTTTGGATTCCCATTTTTCGAGGCGGAAGCTTCAGTACCTTGTCAAACGGAAGGGTTATGGCCAGGAGGAAAATTCATGGGTTTTTGCCTCTGATGTCCATGCTGCTGATTTGGTCCGTGCCTTTCATCTGGCTCATCCTGATCGTCCTGGAGGTCCTGGTGAGGGTTTGGTGACTGTTGTGAATTCTGCTCTTTGGTTCCCTCCAGTGGTTGTAGGTGGGAATGCAGTTGTCTCTGAGTCACAGTCTTGGCCAGGTGTATCTGCTAATTGCTGTTCGGACTGGGATATTTAAGTGTGCAGGATTCATTAGCCCTTGCCAGTTGTCAATGTTCCTTGTGAAGTGTTGGATCACTTTCTGGCTTCTCCTGCGTGCTGCCAAATTCTGCAAAGATAAGTGTTTGGTTCTTTGTATCTGTGGCACACTGCTGTGTGCTGGTTTCAGTTTTATTCCTGTTCTGATTGTAGGATTCACTGGAGTTGCAGATGTACGCTCTTACATCTATTAGTTAGATGTAGGTAATTTTTGTTATTTCTGCAGTGGATGTTTTTGAAGGGTTTTTTACTGACCGCACAGAACTCTGTCCTATTCTGTCCTATTTAGCTAGTGTGGCCTCCTGTGCTAAATTCTGTTTTCTGCCTGTGTGTGTTTTTTCCTCTCCGACTCACGGCCAATATTTGTGGGGGGCTGTCTATCCTTTGGGGATTTTCTCTGAGGCAAGATAGTATTCCTCTTTCCATCTTTAGGGGTAATTAGTCCTCCGGCTGTGACGAGGTGTCTAGGTGTGTTAGGTACACTCCACGGCTACTTCTAGTTGCGGTGTGAAAGGGAACCTGTCACCCCGAAAATCGCGGGTGAGGTAATCCCACCGGCATCAGGGGCTTATCTACAGCATTCTGTAATGCTGTAGATAAGCCCCCGATGTTACCTGAAAAAGGAGAAAAAGACGTTAGATTATACTCACCCAGGGGCGGTCCCGCTGCTGGTCAGGTCTGATGGGCGTCTCCGGTCCGCTCCGGCGCCTCCTATCTTCTTTCCATGACGTCCTCTTCTGATCTTCAGCCACGGCTCCGGCGCAGGCGTACTTTGCTCTGCCCTGTTGAGGGCAGACAAAGAACTGCTGTGCGCAGGCGCCGGGCCTCTGACCTTTCCGGCGCCTGCGCACTGCAGTACTATCCTCTGCCCTCAAGAGGGCAGAGCAAAGTACGCCTGCGCCGGAGCCGTGGCTGAAGATCAGAAGAGGATTGCCCTGTTGAGGGCAAACAAAGAACTGCTGTGCGCAGGCGCCGGGCCTCTGACCTTTCCGGCGCCTGCGCACTGCAGTACTATCCTCTGCCCTCAAGAAGGCAGAGCAAAGTACGCCTGCGCCGGAGCCGTGGCTGAAGATCAGAAGAGGATTGCGGTCAGTACAGTGGCCACCATCTCCAGTGAAAGTTCTCATGCAGCTCCAAAGTCACTGGATCATAACAGATACTGTGCTCTTGGTTACTGCTGATCTTCCAGGCTCTGCCATTGTAACCAGCACTGTTCTGCGGCACTGTTTCTGAGCACTCTGAAACAGGTCTTTTTGGGACCTCAAGTCACTCATGATACGGTGCTCCAACTGCTGGCACTGACACAGGGCTCATCCTTGTTCAGCCATTTTTCCATCCACTTCCAGACTTTAGCATCTGAGCTGGAGTGGCCGGATAAAGCCCTCATCCCTGTATTTTGGAGGGGGCTGACTGACCATGTAAAGGACGCTTTGGCCACTAGGGAGATTCCTGCCACACTGGAGGAGCTAATAGCTGTTTCAACTCGTTTTAACGAGCGAAGGTTGAAGCGAGCCCAGTGTAGGCAGAGGTTTCGGCTGGCTGCCACCTTCGCCATACCTCTGGAATCTCCGGTCCAGGCATCCGAGCCACATAAGACCAAGGAGGTGTTATGAGCGGGATCTAAGTCCCGGACCGCTCATGCACTCAAGGTCTGTCATGTCTGCCGGTGGTCAGGATATCTTGCCTCCAGATGTTCCCAGCGTTCGGGAGAACGTCAGCGTCTAGTGGATGTAGGAGGTGGTACACTAGACACGGCGACATTTTCCTCCAAACTGTCATTCAAATGGAAAATCACTTTAGGCCCAACCACTCTTACAGTCGAGCTTTGTGTGGATTCTGAGGCAGAGGGGAATTTTATGTCCTCAGCTTTCGCCCAACGCCACGCAATATCCCTGGTGATGCTTGCCAAGCCGGTGACTTTACGAGTGGTAAATGGGGCGACACTGCCCTCACACATAACACACCAGACCATCCCATTTACATTGTCTATATCTACATGCCATCAGGAGATTATTTCCCTCCTTGTCATCCCCGAGGGAATAGGTGAGATCCTGCTAGGGATACCCTGGTTACGTTATCACTCCCTTTATATAGAGTGGTCCTCAGGGAGAATTTTGGGATGGAGTAAATCTTGTGAGGGCAGATTTCAGAGGTAATGCGTTCAGGTTGCTACTACTGAAGTACCTGCAGATCTTTCCTCTCTCCCCAAGAAAGCACTACTTGTCCTATGCGGACGTATTCTCCAAGAGGGCTGCGGAGACCCTTCGCTCCACCACCCCTATGACTGTCGTATTGACCTCTTGCCTGCTGCAGAGCCAACCCAGGGTTGAGTCTACCCTTTTATCATGGAGGTGGATGCCTCTACCGTCGGTGCTGGAGCAGTCCTCTTCCAGAATGATGCTCAAGGTCGGAAGCATCTTTGCTTCTTCTTCTCCAAGACCTTCACACCAGCGAAGAGGAATTATTCCATTGGGAACAGGGAGTTGTTAGCCATGAAGTTGGCTTTCTCGGAGTGGAGTCACCTCCTGGAGGGGGCTCGCTTTCTCTTACAAGTTTACACCGACCACAAGAATTTGGTCTATATATAGACTGCGCAGCGGCTAAATTCTCGCCAGGCCAGATGATCCCTATTGTACTCCTGGTTCCATTTCACCCTCCATTTTCTCTCCGGGGAGAAGAACATTTGTGCCGATGCTCTCTCCTGCTCCCTAGTGTCATCAGCGGAGGAGGAGGAGGAACCTCAGATTATTGTCCCTTCTGAGAGCCTGAGGACCGTGGCTCCGATTTTGATAGAGTCTGTGCCACTGGGCAAGACTTTTGTGCCATCAAATTTGAAACCGGAGGTTCTCTCTTAGGCTCACTCATCCAGGGTGGGTGGACACTTTGGAACCATAGTTACATAGTTATTAAGGTTGAAGGAAGACTATATGTCCATCTAGTTCAACCCATAGCCTAACCTAACATGCCCTAACATGTTGATCCAGAGGAAGGCAAAAAAAACCCATGTGGCAAAGAGTAAGCTCCACATTGGGGAAAAAAATTCCTTCCCGACTCCACATACGGCAATCAGACTAGTTCCCTGGATCAACGCCCTATCAAGGAATCTAGTGTATATACCCAAAAGGACATCTGAGCTTTTGGCGGGGACGTACTGGTGGCCGCATATGGCCCGTGATGTCGGAGACTATATTCGGGCGTGTGTCTCCTGCGCCATGAATAAGTCTCCTCGACAATGGCCAGCTGGGTTACTTTATCCCCTGCCAGTGGCAGAAATGCCCTAGGAGATGGTCCGGATGGACTTTGTGGTGGGCTTACCCAAGTCCTGTGGCTGCACCATCATTTGGATAATCACTGACCATTTTTCTAAAATGGTGCACTTGGTGCCCCTTCCACGGCTACCTTCTGCACGGGCCTTGGCAGCTTTGTTTATAAAACACATTTTCCGCCTACATGGTATGCCGGACAAAATTGTCAGTGACCGGGGTCCCATTTTGCATCTCGGTTCTGAAGAGAGCTTTGTTTTCTACTCAGCATCGAGTTGAATCTCTCTTCAGCATACCATCCCGAGACGAATGGGTTGGTAGAGAAGGCCAAACAGACCTTGGTCACATAGCTGCGACATTTTGTCTCTGCTAGGCAGGATGACTGGGCATCCTTGCTACCGTGGATGGAGTTTGTGCTAAACAATGCCATAGCCGACTCCACTGGACAGACCCCATTCCTCCTTCATTACGGCCAGCATCCGCGGGTTCCTGTGCCTATGCCTGTGTCTTCTGCCGATTCCAGGGTGGCAGACTGGGCTGTGGAGGCACGTGACATTTGGGACTGCACTCAAGATGCCATCCGGGCTTCCAATGAGAGAATTAGGTTCTCCGCTGATGCAAATCGGTGCCCCGCTTTGACCTTTGCTCCTGGCTACTTAGTGTGGCTCTCCGCCCATAACATCAGGCTGCGAGTTGAGTCCACTAAGTTTGCACCTCGCTACTTGGGTCTCTTCAAGGTCCTGGAACAGGTTAACCCTGTGATCTACCGTCTGGCCCTTCCTCCATGCCTAGGTATCACGACACCTTTCATGTGTCTCTTCTAAAGCCCATTCACATGCCCCAGTTTTCTGAGTCATCTGCCGGTACATCGGGTTCATCTACAGATGATTATGAAGTGAACGCTACCTTAGGGTGTAAGGTGGTACGTGGCAAAAAATTTTATTTGGTGGATGGGCAGGACTATTGCCCAGAGAACAGGTCCTGGGAGCCTGCTGAGCACATTCGGGCTTGGCAACTCATTGCTGCCTGTGAGTGTAGTGAGGCCCAAGGAGGGGGGCCCTAGGAGAGGGGGTAATGTTGGGTGTCGATTTCCCGCCACTGCACAGGAGGAATCTCGAACCACCTCTGCTGCAGTCTCCCATTCTTCTTCAGCCGCAGTGGAGCCTGCTCAGCAGAGACATCGGTCCCAGCATCTGGCTCAGGCAGATACTGTGCGCTTGGTTACTGCTGATCTTCCAGGCTCTGCCATTGTAACCAGCACTGTTCTGCGGTGAGCAGATGCTCCTGGGACTAAGTCCTGCTTTTCTGCTTCTGAGCATGCCCAAGGGACGACCTCTCATTGGAGTTCGGGGGTCACATGCTCAGGTCCTGAAGCAGTTCCTAATGGACCACTAGGAAGATTCTGGAGAGCTTTCTCTATAAAAGGTTTGCATGGCCACACAGCCATGCACTAGTATCAACCTATGTTTATGAGCTTAGCTATCTTTTGGTCTGTCTGCATGTGCTCAGGGTCGGCTGTATGTAACAAATGGAAATGGAGGCACAGATGTAGAAGTTCACATTCGTATTTATTGAGGTTCAATGTGGAACCACTAGAACACGGTCCAGGGGGCTCCGAAGGGGGCGTTACTGCGTGAGCCCCAGACACCAGAATTAAGTCCCCTCGAACAGGGATAGAATGGAATGCCTGGAGGACACGGGTGCTACCTTCAGTAAAACCCCATACTCAGGATTATACAGCAGGATTAGCGGATGCTGCAGAGCTGACCGGAAGATACCGGGTGTTCGAGTAGAAGCTGGTACCAGGAGTACTGGTGAAGTCCAGAAGAGTGGCAGGCAGACTGGCGGGACTAGACGGGTCCAGCATAGATAGTGCGGATGCAGTCCAGAATAACCAGGTAACAGGTAGCAGACAATCTGTGGAGACAAACAGTGTAAGCGGAGTACTTGGCAGATACTTCAGAAACAGAAGCGCATGTAAACAGGAACAGGAAGTTAGCAACAGTGGATACTTGTTGCCCCGATGCTCTCCCTATGGTGGAGGGACTAGAAATAGTAGCCAACCACACACTATTGGTTAGAACCCTGCCTGGGAACCTGCTGGCCGCACACCAGGAAGCAGGAAAAGAAGGAGGGGCAGAAGCTGCATCCAGACAGCGTGGAGTCGGCACAGAGCGGGAGTCCCAACGGAGACCCCTTGGAGGTACAGGAAACGGACTGGGTGTAACAGTATCCCCCTCTTTACGCTGCCTCTTTTTCAAGCTTGCGTAGGTTTTTTTCAGAAGAAGAGGAGCTCGGATATTCTCTCTAGGCTCCCATGACCTCTGCTCAGGACCGAAGCACCTCCAATCCACCAAAACATAGATCTTACCCCTTCCTTATCCTTTTAGTGGCCAAGATATTCTCTATCTCAAAAACATCCTCCTCATTGACAGGATCTGGAGTGGGACCAGGGTCTTTAAAAAAAGAGCTAAAAAATATGGGTTTGAGGAGGGAAACATGGAAATAATTAGGCACACGCAAAGAAGCCGGCAATTTCAATTTGTACGAGACTGCGTTAATCTGTTTCAGGACTTCAAATGGACCGCTGAAGCGGGGACCCAGTTTGTAAGAGGGCATCTTCATACCGATATACTTGGACGAGAGCCATACCTTATCTCCTGGCCGAAAGGAGGGAGCATCCAGACGTCTTTTGTCCGCATGCTTCTTCATATGTAGTGAAGCTTTCTCTAAGGTAACCTTGGTGTCGCTCCATATTTTCGAGACTTCTTCAGTAAAGGTATGATGTACAATATGGTACTGTGTTAGCCAGAAAAATCGATGTGAATATTTTTCTGCCCAATGATGACAGAAGTATTCTAGGAGTGATACCTTTATTGGCTAACCAGGAAATAATATGTTTGCAAGCTTTCAGAGCACAGTGGCTCCTTCTTCAGGCAAGATTACAATAATTGTTATCTTGCCTGACGAAGTGATGCAAGAATCCTGTCAGAATTTCATTGGTCCTCTCTACTTGCCCATTGGATTGAGGGTGATATGCGGAAGAGAAGTCCAGCTCCACTTGTACAGACTTATAATTGCTCTCCAGAACTTGGAGGTGAACAGGACACCCCTGTCAGGCACGTTGTTTAGAGGAATCCCATGAAGACGGAAGATATGTTGTATGAAATGGTCAGCGAGCTCCGAAGAAGACGGGAGACCAGGTAACGGAACAAAATGGGCCATCTTCGAAAAACGATCCACCACGACCCAGATGATCGAACAGCCGGAGGAGATGGGAAGATCAGTAATGAACTCCATTGCGATGTGCTGCTAGGGTACTGAAGGAACAAACAGAGGTAACAACCGCCCAGAGGGCACATGCTTAACAGTCCTGTTGCGAGCACACGAAGGACAGGCAGCAACATATTACTGAACATCTTTGCCCATGGTAGGCCACCAGTAGTAACGGGAGATGATTTGCAGAGTCTTCCTTTGTCCGGCATGACCGGCCAACTTAGAAGAATGACCCCACCAAAGAACTCCTATCTGAAGTAGATACTAGAGTTTTTCCTGGAAGGAGTTGAGCAAGATTAACCACGGCTACCGGCACCAATCTGGACGGTTCAATAATGTGGCTTGACGAGGATTCAGTCTTTGAGCAGATTGAAGATAAGCGAGATTCTTATGATCTGTGTAATTGACAACCTGATCTGCAGCTCCCTCAAGGAGATGACAGCACTCCTGCAGGGCTAACTTGATTGCCAATAATTCTCGATCTCCCACAGAGTAATTTCTCTCAGAAACAGAAAAGACTTTCGAGAAGAATCCACTGGTGACCATCTGACCGGACAATGACTTCTGGGTGATAACTGTGCCAGCATCTATGGAGGAAGCATCTACCTCAAGCAAGAATTGTTTTTTGGAATCCGGTCGATGAAGAGCGGGTGCGGAGGAGAAGGCTTGCTTAAGGGAAGTAAAAGCCTCCTCTGCCTCAGGTGTCCATTCCTTGGCATTAGCGCCTTTCCGGGTCAAGGCAGAAATGGGTGCCACTCGAGTGGAAAAATGTGGAATGAACAAACGGTAATAGTTGGCGAACCCCAGGAACCGTTGTATTCTCTTCAGACCGCATGGGCGAGGCCACTTAGAATGGTAGATACCTTCTCTGGATCCATCTTTAAACCTGTAGACAACACAATATAACCAAGGAAAGGCAGAGACGTTTGCTCAAATAGACACTTTTCAAAATTAGCATAAAGTCTGTTCTCCCTGAGTCTTTGCAAGACCAGACTTACTTGTCTCCAGAGAGAGGCTAAATCTGCAGAGAAGATCAGGATGTAATCCAGGTAAACTACAACACACGAGTAAAGCAGATCCCTGAAAATATCATTTACAATTTCCTGAAAAACTGCGGGTGCATTACTTAGCCCAAACGGCATTACCAGGTACTCAAAGTGTCCGTCCCGGGTGTTAAAAGCGGTCTTCCATTCGTCTCCCTTACGAATGCGTATCAGATTGTAAGCCCCTCTGAGATCCAGTTTGGTAAAAATTTTAGACCCCCCAAGACGATCAAACAATTCTGAAATTAACGGCAACGGATACCTGTTCTTTACCGTAATCTGGATCAGCCCCCTGAAATCGATACTGGGTCATAGAGATCCATCCTTTTTCTTCACGAAGAAGAATCCAGCTCTAGCAGGCGTGGAAGACTTCCGGATAAATCCTCTGTCCAGGTTCTTCTGAATGTAATCAGACATGTACTGAGTCTCTGCTTGAGAAAGGGGATAAATCCGTCCTCGAAGAGGAGACACTCCAGGAAGCAGATCAATGGGGCAGTCATACGACCCGTGTGGAGGTAATTTCTCTGCCTCCTTTTTTGCGAAGACATCAGCGAAGGACCAGTAAAAAGAAGGCAGGGATTTGGGTTGTACTGGAGGAAGAGCAGGACGAACCGGAATGATACATTGATCCAAGCAGGAATCTCCCCAGCACAGGACCTCTCCCGTCCTCCAATGTAGAACAGGTTCATGCATCCGGAACCAGGGTAGACCTAGAAGCAAAGGATGAGACAAATCTGGCAACACATAAAAGCGGAATCTGTCAGAATGAGTTAGACCTACTCGGAGTTCCAAGGGCACAGTCTGGAACCGTATGGACTCCAACAGGGGTCTGCAATCCACAGATGTCACCTGCAACAGTTCCGGTAAATGCTGGACTGGAATCTGATAACGATCCACTACCGCCTGCTGAATGAGGTTCCCGGCGGCACCAGAATCCAGGTGACAGAACTCCGAAAATCTTGTCTTGCCGAATGCCATGGAGACTGTTATTTGCAGAGCTGGAGAAAGATGAACCTTACCTAGGGTAGCCTCTCCTACAGACCCTAGGCACTGGAGTTTCCCGATCTCTTAGGACAAGAGCGGATATAATGCTTGGCAAGTAGAAACAGCTCCCCTCCAGGCGCCCCTCCAGGCAACGCGCCTCCTGGCAACAGTTTACCAAATTAACTCGATCCTCCAACATAGCCATAAGAGTGGGAGACAAAGTTGGAGAGTTCACAGATTTTGAAGCACTAGAAGCCAGGTGATTGGATTCTTTTTCACGTCTGATCTCGTTGGACCGTTCCTGAAATCGTAGATCAACCCGAACTGCCAGGGAAATCAGGTCATCCAGGAGAGTAGGCAAGTCTCGTCCCGCCAGATAATCCTTAATTCTTCCAGAAAGCCCTTGCCAGAAGGTAGCCAGCAAAGCCTCATTGTTCCAGGATGGTTCAGACGCAAGTGTACGGAACTGCACTGCATACGGAGCCACCGTAAGTGCTTCCTGTTGTAGTCGAAGAAGAGCAGAAGCTGTCGACGTAGCATGACCAGGTTCGTCTAAGGTCCTGCAGAATGCCTCTAGAAAAGAATGCAGATTAGTAGCCAACAGATCCACCCTCTCCCACGGCAGATCCATCCAGGCGAGCGCCTCTCCATCAACGTGGGACACGATGAAGCCAACTTTGACCCAATCAGAAGCAAACCTATGCCCCAGCAGTTCGAAGTGAAGTGTGCACTGATTTATGAACCCTCGACACAAAATCGGGTCACCTCGGAAGCGGGTGGGAGCCGTCAAGCGAGAAACCTTACTTGCTGTGCATTTAGATACCTGAACACTGGTGGCAGGAGCAGGTGCAGTCGAAGAAGCCAGACTACCTATGCGAGCAGAAACGCTGTGCAGGAAAGACATGATATTGTCCTGTTGCTCCATCAGCTGGGAGAGCTCCTGACTAGGGTTGAGCGACCTTGACCTTTTTAGAGTCGAGCCGTGTTTCGCGAAACCCGACTATCTTAGAAGTCGAGTCGAGTGGAATCGGCCGATTATCGCGAAAAGTCGGGTATCGCCCGAAACACGAAACCCAATGCAAGTCAATGGGGGAGCATAGTCGGCAGTGAGTGGAGGCCAGGAAAACACCTACACTGCCCATTTTAATGGCAAAAACATCCATTCTTGTTAAAGAAGCTTGTCAATCGTAATTTACCTTATAATAATTGGAAGGCATTTGAAATTGGGGGTCATTTGGCTAAAGTTGTGGGGGGTAGGGCTGGTTCAAGTAATTAGTGGGCCCAGTAAATCTGGACCACGTCACGGCAGTGGAGCAGGGAGAGGTAAGTATTTCAACTTTGCAAGTGCTGTGATCCTGAGCAAGCAGGGGGGGCCCACTCGTTGGCATTGGCACTAGCACAGGGCCGCTCAAAGTACAGCAGTGTGTTTGCATGGCGGGGGCGCCTCCCACCGGCAGCAACACTTTTGCGTACTATGAGAGGCCCTGTGCCAGTGACGTCGCCAACTAGTATTCCTCCCCCCACCTGATGAAGGAACCTGCACTTTCATCTGCACCTTCCTCTTTGTCCCCGTGTAAGGTGGTATGGTATGCGGGAAGAGGAACCTGACTTTCAGCAGGGTCACAATCTTGCTGTGTAGCGTGCACGGGGAATTTTGCGTTATGGGTCAATGTACCAGCAGACTCATCTATCACTGGCTGGGCAATGGGCAGGATGAGGAGGAAACACAGATATAGGCCCAAAGAATAAAGTGGGCTAAATGCAGTTCAAAATTGGTAACACAGGACTAACCAGGGGGCATTGCAGTGGAGGACAACTGGAATGAGAGGCTGACACAGAGAGTAGGCCCAAATCAGTAAGTAGTCGAAATGCAGTTCAAAATTGGCAACCGTAGTAAACAGGCGGCACAGCTTTGTTCAGTGGAGGAGAACAGCAAGGAGTGGCAGACACCGATAGTAGGCCCCAACCCAACTAGTAGGCCAAATGCAGTCTAACATTAACAACTACTTAACCCCTTCATGACCCAGCCTATTTTGACCTTAAAGACCTTGCCGTTTTTTGCAATTCTGACCAGTGTCCCTTTATGAGGTAATAACTCAGGAAAGCTTCAACGGATCCTAGCGGTTCTGAGATTGTTTTTTCGTGACATATTGGGCTTCATGTTAGTGGTAAATTTAGGTCAATAAATTCTGCGTTTATTTGTGATAAAAACGGAAATTTGGCGAAAATTTTGAAAATTTCGCAATTTTCACATTTTTAATTTTTATTCTGTTAAACCAGAGAGATATGTGACACAAAATAGTTAATAAATAACATTTCCCACATGTTTACTTTACATGAGCACAATTTTTGAAACAAAATTTTTTTTTGTTAGGAAGTTATGAGGGTTAAAATTTGACCAGCGATTTGTTATTTTTACAACGAAATTTACAAAACCATTTTTTTTAGGGACCACCTCACATTTGAAGTCAGTTTGAGGGGTCTATATGGCTGAAAATACCCAAAAGTGACACCATTCTAAAAACTGCACCCCTCAAGGTGCACAATACCACATTCAAGAAGTTTATTAACCTTTCAGGTGCTTCACAGCAGCAGAAGCAACATGGAAGGAAAAAATGAACATTTAACTTTTTAGTCACAAAAATTATCTTTTAGCAACAATTTTTTTATTTTCCCAATGGTAAAAGGAGAAACTGAACCACGAAATTTGTTGTGCAATTTGTCCTGAGTACGCTGATACCTCAAATGTGGGGGTAAACCACTGTTTGGGCGCACGGCAGGGCTTGGAAGGGAAGGAGCGCCACTTGACTTTTTGAATGAAAAAATTGGCTCCACTCTTTAGCGGACACCATGTCACGTTTCGAGAGCCCCCGTGTGCCCAAAAATTGGAGCTCCCCCACAAGTGACCCCATTTTGGAAACTAGACTCCCCAAGGAACTTATCTAGATGCATAGTGGGCACTTTGAACCCCCAGGTGCTTCACAAATTGATCCGTAAAAATGAAAAAGTACTTTTTTTTCACAAAAAAATTCTTTTAGCCTCAATTTTTTCATTTTCACATGGGCAACAGGATAAAATGGATCCTAAAATGTGTTGGGCAATTTCTCCTGAGTACACCAATACATCACATGTGGGGGTAAACCACTGTTTGGGCACATGGTAAGGCTCGGAAGGGAAGGAGCGCCATTTGACTTTTTGAATGAAAAATTATTTCCATCGTTAGCGGACACCATGTCGCGTTTGGATAGCTCCTGTGTGCCTAAACATTGGCGCTCCCCCACAAGTGACCCCATTTTGGAAACTAGACCCCCCAAGGAACTTATTTAGATGCCTAGTGAGCACTTTAAACCCTCAGGTGCTTCACAAATTGATCTGTAAAAATGAAAAAGTACTTTTTTTTCACAAAAAAATTCTTTTAGCCTCAATTTTTTCATTTTCACATGGGCAACAGGATAAAATGGATCCTAAAATGTGTTGGGCAATTTCTCCTGAGTACACCAATACATCACATGTGGGGGTAAACCACTGTTTGGGCACATGGTAAGGCTCGGAAGGGAAGGAGGGCCATTTGACTTTTTGAATGAAAAATTATTTCCATCGTTAGCGGACACCATGTCGCGTTTGGAGAGCCCCTGTGTGCCTAAACATTGGAGCTCCCCCACAAGTGACCCCATTTTGGAAACTAGACCCCCCAAGGAACTTATCTAGATGCATATTGAGCACTTTAAACCCCCAGGTGCTTCACAGAAGTTTATAACGCAGAGCCATGAAAATAAAAAATAATTTTTCTTTCCTCAAAAATGATTTTTAGCCTGGAATTTCCTATTTTGCCAAGGATAATAGGAGAAATTGGACCCCAAATATTGTTGTCCAGTTTGTCCTGAGTACGCTGATACCCCATATGTTGGGGTAAACCACTGTTTGGGCGCACGGCAGGGCTCGGAAGGGATGGCACGCCATTTGGCTTTTTAAATGGAAAATTAGCTCCAATCATTAGCGGACACCATGTCACGTTTGGAGAGCCCCTGTGTGCCTAAACATTGGAGATCCCCCAGAAATGACACCATTTTGGAAACTAGACCCTCAAAGGAACTAATCTAGATGTGTGGTGAGGACTTTGAACCCCCAAGTGCTTCACAGAAGTTTATAACGCAGAGCCATGAAAAAAAAAAAAAAAAATTATTTTCTCAAAAATGATCTTTTAGCCTGCAATTTTTTATTTTCCCAAGGGTAACAGGAGAAATTTGACCCCAAAAGTTGTTGTCCAGTTTCTCCTGAGTACGCTGATACCCCATATGTGGGGGTAAATCACTGTTTGGGCACATGCCGGGGCTCGGAAGTGAAGTAGTGATGTTTTGAAATGCAGACTTTGATGGAATGCTCTGTGGGCGTCACGTTGCGTTTGCAGAGCCCCTGATGTGGCTTAACAGTAGAAACCCCCCACAAGTGACCCCATTTTGGAAACTAGACCCCCAAAGGAACTTATCTAGATGTGTGGTGAGCACTTTGAACCCCCAAGTGCTTCATAGAAGTTTATAATGCAGAGCCGTGAAAATAATAAATACGTTTTCTTTCCTCAAAAATAATTATTTAGCCCAGAATTTTTTATTTTCCCAAGGGTTACAGAAGAAATTGGACCCCAAAAGTTGTTGTCCAGTTTCTCCTGAGTACGCTGATACCCCATATGTGGGGGTAAACCACTGTTTGGGCACATGCCGGGGCTCGGAAGTGAAGTAGTGACGTTTTGAAATGCAGACTTTGATGGAATGCTCTGTGGGCGTCACGTTGCGTTTGCAGAGCCCCTGATGTGGCTTAACAGTAGAAACCCCCCACAAGTGACCCCATTTTGGAAACTAGACCCCGAAAGGAACTTATCTAGATGTGTGGTGAGCACTTTGAACCCCCAAGCGCTTCATAGAAGTTTATAATCCAGAGCCGTGAAAATAATAAATACGTTTTCTTTCCTGAAAAATAATTATTTAGCCCAGAATTTTTTAATTTTCCCAAGGGTAACAGGAGAAATTTGACCCCAATATTTGTTGTCCAGTTTCTCCTGAGTACGCTGATACCCCATATGTGGGGGTAAACTACTGTTTGGGCACATGCCGGGGCTTGGAATTGAAGTAGTGACGTTTTGAAATGCAGACTTTGATGGAATGCTCTGCGGGCGTCACGTTGCGTTTGCAGAGCCCCTGATGTGCCTAAACAGTAGAAACCCCCCACAAGTGACCCCATTTTGGAAACTAGACCCCGAAAGGAACTTATCTAGATGTGTGGTGAGCACTTTGAACCCCCAAGTGCTTCATAGAAGTTTATAATGCAGAGCCGTGAAAATAATAAATACGTTTTCTTTCCTCAAAAATAATTATTTAGCCCAGAATTTTTTATTTTCCCAAGGGTTACAGGAGAAATTGGACCGGAAAAGTTGTTGTCCAGTTTCTCATGAGTACACTGATACCCCATGAGTGGGGGTAAACCACTGTTTGGGCACACGTCGGGGCTCAGAAGGGAAGTAGTGACTTTTGAAATGCAGACATTGATGGAATGGTCTGCGGGTGTCACGTTGCGTTTGCAGAGCCCCTGGTGTGCCTAAACAGTAGAAACCCCCACAAGTGACCCCATTTTAGAAACTAGACCCCCCAAGGAACTTATCTAGATATGTGTTGAGCACTTTGAACCCCCAAGTGCTTCACAGACGTTTACAACGCAGAGCCGTGAAAATAAAAAATCATTTTTCTTTCCTCAAAAATAATTTTTTAGCAAGCATTTTTTTAGATTCACAAGGGTAACAGGAGAAATTGGACCCCAGTAATTGTTGCGCAGTTTGTCCTGAGTATGCTGGTACCCCATATGTGGGGGTAAACCACTGTTTGGGCACACGTCAGGGCTCGGAAGTGAGGGAGCACCAATTGACTTTTTGAATACGAGATTGGCTGGAATCAATGGTGGCGCCATGTTGCGTTTGGAGACCCCTGATGTGCCTAAACAGTGGTAACCCCTCAATTCTAACTCCAACACTAACCCCAACACACCCCTAACCCTAATCCCAACTGTAGCCATAACCCTAATCACAACCCTAACCACAACCCTAATTCCAACCCTAACCCTAAGGCTATGTGCCCACGTTGCGGATTCGTGTGAGATATTTCCGCACCATTTTTGAAAAATCCGCGGGTAAAAGGCACTGCGTTTTACCTGCGGATTTTCCGCGGATTTCCAGTGTTTTTTGTGATTTCACCTGCGGATTCCTATTGAGGAACAGGTGTAAAACGCTGCGGAATCCGCACAAAGAATTGACATGCTGCGGAAAATACAACACAGCGTTTGCGTGCGGTATTTTCCACACCATGGGCACAGCGGATTTGGTTTTTCATATGTTTACATGGTACTGTAAACCTGATGGAATACTGCTGCGAATCCGCAGCGGCCAATCCGCAGCCAAATCCGCACAGTGTGCACATATCCTAATTCTAAAGGTATGTGCACACGCTGCGGAAAACGCTGCGGATCCGCAGCAGTTTCCCATGAGTTTACAGTTCAATGTAAACCTACGGGAAACAAAAATCGCTGTACACATGCTGCGGAAAAACTGCACGGAAACGCAGCGGTTTACATTCCGCAGCATGTCACTTCTTTGTGCGGATTCCACAGCGGTTTTACAACTGCTCCAATAGAAAATCGCAGTTGTAAAACCGCAGTGAAATGCGCAGAAAAAAACGCGGTAAATGCGCCATAAATCCGCAGCGGTTTAGCACTGCGGATTTATCAAATCCGCAGCGGAAAAATCCGCAGAGGACCAGAATACGTGTGCACATACCGAAACCCTAACCCTAGCCCTAACCCTAACCCTAACCCTACCCCTAACCCTACCCCTAACCCTACCCCTAACCCTACCCCTAACCCTAGCCCTACCCCTAGCCCTACCCCTAACCCTACCCCTACCCCTAACCCTACCCCTAACCCTAACCCTACCCCTAACCCTAACCCTAACCCTACCCCTAACCCTACCCCTAACCCTACCCCTACCCCTAACCCTACCCCTAACCCTAACCCTACCCCTAACCCTAACCCTAACCCTATTCTAACATTAGTGGAAAAAAAAAATTTCTTTATTTTTTTATTGTCCCTACCTATGGGGGTGACAAAGGGGGGGGTCATTTATTATTTTTTTATTTTGATCACTGAGATAGATTATATCTCAGTGATCAAAATGCACTTTGGAACGAATCTGCCGGCCGGCAGATTCGGCGGGCGCACTGCGCATGCGCCCGCCATTTTGGAAGATGGCGGCGCCCAGGGAGAAGACGGACGGGACCCCGGCTGGATCGGTAAGTATGATGGGGTGGGGGGGGACCACGGGGGGGGACCACGGGGGGGGGGACCACAGGGGGGGGATCGGAGCGCGGGAGGGGTGGAACGGAGCACGGGGGGCGTGGAACGGAGCACGGGGGGCTGGAATGGAGCACAGGGGGGTGGAACGGAGCACCGGGGGGGTGGATCGGAGTGCAGGGGGGGTGATTGGAGCACGGGGGGGTGATTGGAGCACGGGGGGAGCGGACAAGAGCACGGGGGGGAGCGGAGCACTGGACGGAGGGGAGCCGGAGCAGTGTACCGGCCAGATCGGGGGGCTGGGAGGGCGATCGGTGGGGTGGGGTGGGGGCACATTAGTATTTCCAGCCATGGCCGATGATATTTCAGCATCGGCCATGGCTGGATTGTAATATTTCACCCGTTATAATAGGTGAAATATTACAAATCGCTCTGATTGGCAGTTTCACTTTCAACAGCCAATCAGAGCGATCGTAGCCACGAGGGGGTGAAGCCACCCCCCCTGGGCTAAACTACCACTCCCCCTGTCCCTGCAGATCGGGTGAAATGGGAGTTAACCCTTTCACCCGGCGTGCAGGGACGCGATCTTTCCATGACGCCACATAGGCGTCATGGGTCGGATTGGCACCGA
This sequence comes from Ranitomeya imitator, assembly GCF_032444005.1. Classification (NCBI taxonomy): domain Eukaryota; kingdom Metazoa; phylum Chordata; class Amphibia; order Anura; family Dendrobatidae; genus Ranitomeya; species Ranitomeya imitator. Next base: position 59,736,288 of record NC_091282.1, on the reverse strand, counting down.
CTTTCATGACGCCTACGTGGCGTCATGGGTCGGGAAGGGGTTAACGAGAGCCTGAAAATGGAATGTCAGGACAGGAAACCAGGAGAACAGCAAGGAGTGGCAGACACCGATAGTAGGCCCCAAACCAACTAGTACGCCAAATGCAGTTGTTCCGTTTAACCACAATTTAATGAGAGCCTGAAGATAGAAGTTCAGGAAAGGCAACCTGGAGAACATCTTGGAGTGTAACACACCATCTCTCTACACCCCATACCCAATTTGTAGGCCTAATGCAGCGTAGTTTCCAACAACTACTAAACGAGAGCCGGAAGATCGAAGCTCAGGAAAGGCAACCTGGAGAACACCTTGGAGTGGAACACACCATCTCTCTACACCCCATACCCAATTTGTAGGCCTAATGCAGTGTAGTTTCCAACAACTACTAAACGAGAGCATGAAGATCGAAGCATTGGCGAGGAAACCTGGGGAACACCTTGGAGTGGAACACACCATCTCTCTACACCCCATACCCAATTTGTAGGCCTAATGCAGTGTAGTTTCCAAGAACTACTAAACGAGAGCCGGAAGATCGAAGCTCAGGAAAGGCAACCTGGAGAACACCTTGGAGTGGAACACACCATCTCTCTACACCCCATACCCAATTTGTAGGCCTAATGCAGTGTAGTTTCCAACAACTAATAAACGAGAGCATGAAGATCGAAGCATTGGCGAGGAAACCTGGGGAACACCTTGGAGTGGAACACACCATCTCTCTACACCCCATACCCAATTTGTAGGCCTAATGCAGCGTAGTTTCCAACAACTACTAAACGAGAGCCGGAAGATCGAAGCTCAGGAAAGGCAACCTGAAGAACACCTTGGAGTGGAACACACCATCTCTCTACACCCCATACCCAATTTGTAGGCCTAATGCAGTGTAGTTTCCAACAACTACTAAACGAGAGCATGAAGATCGAAGCTCAGGAAAGGCAACCTGGAGAACACCTGGGAGTGGAACACACCATCTCTCTACACCCCATACCCAATTTGTAGGCCAAAAGCAGTGTAGTTTCCAACAACTAATAAACGAGAGCATGAAGATCGAAGCTCAGGAAAGGCAACCTGGAGAACACCTTGGAGTGGAACACACCATCTCTCTACACCCCATACCCAATTTGTAGGCCTAATGCAGTGTAGTTTCCAACAACTACTAAACGAGAGCCGGAAGATCGGAGCTCAGGAAAGGTAACCTGGAGAACACCTTGGAGTGGAACACACCATCTCTCTACACCCCATACCCAATTTGTAGGCCTAATGCAGCGTAGTCTCCAACAACTACTAAACGAGAGCCGGAAGATCGAAGCTCAGGAAAGGCAACCTGGAGAACACCTTGGAGTGGAACACACCATCTCTCTATACCCCATACCCAATTTGTAGGCCTAATGCAGTGTAGTTTCCAAGAACTACTAAACGAGAGCATGAAGATCGAAGCTCAGGAAAGGCAACCTGGAGAACACCTTGGAGTGGAACACACCATCTCTCTACACCCCATACCCAATTTGTAGGCCTAATGCAGTGTAGTTTCCAACAACTACTAAACGAGAGCATGAAGATCGAAGCTCAGGGAAGGCAACCTGGAGAACACCTTGGAGTGGAACACACCATCTCTCTACACCCCATACCCAATTTGTAGGCCTAATGCAGCGTAGTTTCCAACAACTACTAAACGAGAGCCGGAAGATCGAAGCTCAGGAAAGGCAACCTGGAGAACACCTTGGAGTGGAACACACCATCTCTCTACACCCCATACCCAATTTGTAGGCCTAATGCAGTGTAGTTTCCAACAACTACTAAACGAGAGCATGAAGATCGAAGCATTGGCGAGGAAACCTGGGGAACACCTTGGAGTGGAACACACCATCTCTCTACACCCCATACCCAATTTGTAGGCCTAATGCAGCGTAGTTTCCAACAACTACTAAACGAGAGCCGGAAGATCGAAGCTCAGGAAAGGCAACCTGGAGAACACCTTGGAGTGGAACACACCATCTCTCTACACCCCATACCCAATTTGTAGGCCTAATGCAGTGTAGTTTCCAAGAACTACTAAACGAGAGCCGGAAGATCGAAGCTCAGGAAAGGCAACCTGGAGAACACCTTGGAGTGGAACACACCATCTCTCTACACCCCATACCCAATTTGTAGGCCTAATGCAGTGTAGTTTCCAACAACTACTAAACGAGAGCATGAAGATCGAAGCATTGGCGAGGAAACCTGGGGAACACCTTGGAGTGGAACACACCATCTCTCTACACCCCATACCCAATTTGTAGGCCTAATGCAGCGTAGTTTCCAACAACTGCTAAACGAGAGCCGGAAGATCGAAGCTCAGGAAAGGCAACCTGGAGAACACCTTGGAGTGGAACACACCATCTCTCTACACCCCATACCCAATTTGTAGGCCTATTGCAGTGTAGTTTCCAACAACTACTAAACGAGAGCATGAAGATCGAAGCTCAGGAAAGGCAACCTGGAGAACACCTTGGAGTGGAACACACCATCTCTCTACACCCCATACCCAATTTGTAGGCCTAATGCAGTGTAGTTTCCAAGAACTACTAAACGAGAGCATGAAGATCGAAGCTCAGGAAAGGCAACCTGGAGAACACCTTGGAGTGGAACACACCATCTCTCTACACCCCATACCCAATTTGTAGGCCTAATGCAGTGGAGTTTCCAACAACTACTAAACGAGAGCATGAAGATCGAAGCTCAGGAAAGGCAACCTGGAGAACACCTTGGAGTGGAACACACCATCTCTCTACACCCCATACCCAATTTGTAGGCCTAATGCAGTGTAGTTTCCAACAACTACTAAACGAGAGCATTAAGATCGAAGCAATGGCGAGGAAACCTGGGGCACACCTTGGGGAGGCAGACACCGTTAGTAGGCCCTACCAAAGTTGTACCCCCAATGCAGTTTTAAAATTCCTAGAGGCTGAAAACAAGACTATTGACGCTCAGCTTTTTTGAAAGGAACACAGCTGAATTGAGTGGCGCAGACAGACACAGGTAGTAGGACTTAACCCAAAAATGTGGCTCACTGCAGCTTAAAAAAGTTACAGGGGTACACAAGCAGCAGTGCTCTGGGCAGTGGAGGACAATTTCAATAGTGGACCGCAGACAGACTTTGTACGCCTATTAAAAAAGGATGCTCTATGCAATTAAAAATAGGTTCCAGGGGTCCACAGGCAGCAGTGGTGTGGTCAGTGGACGAGTATTGGAAGGAGGGACCGCAGACAGGCGTAGTAGGCCTAACATAACAAAATTAGGCTGTAGACACTGTAAAATTGGTTCCAGGGGTACACGGGCAGCAGTGGTGTGGTCAGCGGAGGAAAATTGGAATTAGGGACTGCAGACAGACTTTGTAGGCTGTCCCCTGTGGACCATGCATCCAACACATTAACCCAGTGCGCCGTAATGGACACGTAACTTTTTGTGGACATGCCTACTGGTCCATGCGTCTCTTGTCAGGTGCACCTTTCTACTGTTTGATTGCCTGAGTGCTATGACAATGCAGACTTTTTCATGCCGGTGGAGGGCTGGGATGGCTTTTCTCGCAAAAGAAATGTCGACTGGGTAGCTTGAACCGTTGCACAGCGTAGTTCATCTGGGCTTTCTAAATATAAAACAAAGAAAAAAAGGAGGCTACATGCACTTTCAGCTGGGTTCCAGGGGTACACGGCCAGCATTGGTCTGGTCAGTGGAGAACTATTGGAAGGAGTGACCGCAAACAGGCATCGAAGGCCTAACATAATAACACATTGCTCTTGGCAATTTTAAATTGGTTCCAGGGGTACACGGGCAGCAGTGGTGTGGTCAGTGGAGGCATATTGTAAGGAGTGACCGCAGACAGGCATCGAAGGCCTAAAATAATAACACATGGCTGTAGGCAATTTTAAATTGGTTCCAGGGGTACACGGGCAGCAGTGGTGTGGTCAGTGGAGGCCTAGTGGAAGGAGTGACCGCAGACAGGCATCGAAGGCCTAAAATAATAACACATGGCTGTAGGCAATTTTAAATTGGTTCCAGGGGTACACGGGCAGCAGTGGTGTGGTCAGTGGAGGCCTAGTGGAAGGAGTGACCGCAGACAGGCATCGAAGGCCTAAAATAAAAAAATTGGGCTGGCTGTAGGCAATTTTAAATTGGTTCCATGGGTACACGGGCAGCAGTGGTGTGGTCAGTGGAGGCCTAGTGGAAGGAGTGACCGCAGACAGGCATCGAAGGCCTAAAATAATAACACATGGCTGTAGGCAATTTTAAATTGGTTCCAGGGGTACACGGGCAGCAGTGGTGTGGTCAGTGGAGGCCTAGTGGAAGGAGTGACCGCAGACAGGCATCGAAGGCCTAAAATAAAAAAATTGGGCTGGCTGTAGGCAATTTTAAATTGGTTCCAGGGGTACACGGGCAGCAGTGGTGTGGTCAGTGGAGGCATAGTGGAAGGAGTGACCGCAGACAGGCTTCGAAGGCCTAACATAACAAAAATGTCAATACAATGGTATTGTCAGTGGCAGGCATTGAAGGATGTCAGCGCATAGACTAAACATTGGTGGAGCTGTGAGATAATTTTGCAAGTGGTAGAGCACTGTTTGAGCTGGGGGGGGGAACTGTCTTGTGGCCGGCGGTACAGGCCCAGGGCCCCTCATATTACAACGATGTGTCTGACGTTGGGTGCGCACCACCACCGCCAGAGACACTTTATTGTACTAGGAGGGACCCAGTGGCAGTGCCGTCGACCAAGAGCGGGCACACCCACCTCTTCAGACAAACAGCACTCTCACGGGTGCTGTCGCCAAGTGTCGATACCACGGCCCCGTGTGGGGAGTTTGGCCATTTAGTGAGGTGTAAACATGTCGTATGCTGGACAATCAGGTGCACAAAATGACGAGATTGGAAAAGGCATTCAGAATAGTCCACAGGCAAGACCTTTTCATAGGAAAGCTAGGTGTCAGCCGGGCAAGGTGGGGCAAAAGATTTCGAAATCCAGTTGTGGTTCATTTTAATGAAGGTTAGATCATCTACATTTTGGGTAGCCAGACGAGTCCTTTTTTCTGTTAGTATTGAACCTGCAGCACTGAATACTCTTTCTGATAGGACACTAGCTGCCGGGCAAGCAAGCTCCTGCAATGCATATTCTGCCAATTCTGGCCAGGTGTCTAATTTTGATGCCCAGTAATCAAATGGGAATGACGGTTGAGGGAGTACATCGATAAGGGATGAAAAATAGTTTGTAACCATACTGGACAAATGTTGTCTCCTGTCACTTTGAATTGATGCTGCAGTACCTGTCCTGTCTGCGGTCATAGCAAAATCACTCAACAACCTGGTCAGAAAACCCCTCTGGCCAACGCCACTTCTGATTTCTGCCCCTCTAACTCCTCTGGTCTGCTGGCCCCTGCAGCTCGTGTGAGAACGATCACGGGCGCTGTGTGCAGGGAATGCCAGAAGCAAACGGTCAACAAGAGTTGATTGTTTGGTTGCTAATATTAGTTCCAAGTTCTCATGTGGCATTATATTTTGCAATTTGCCTTTATAGCGAGGATCAAGGAGGCAGGCCAACCAGTAATCGTCATCGTTCATCATTTTAGTTGTGCGTGTGTCTCTTTTGAGGATACGTAAGGCATAATCCGCCATGTGGGCCAAAGTTCCAGTTCTCAAATCTGCGGTTGTGCTTGGTTGAGGGGCAGTTTCAGGCAAATCCACGTCACTTGTGTCCCTCCAAAAACCAGAACCCGGCCTTGCCGCGCCACCAATTTCCAGTGGCCCCGGAAAAGCTTCCTCATTAAAAATATAATCATCCCCATCATCCTCCTCGTCCTCCTCCTCCTCTTCGCCCGCTAACTCGTCCTGTACACTGCCCTGGCCAGACAATGGCTGACTGTCATCAAGGCTTTCCTCTTCCTCAGCTGCAGACGCCTGATCCTTTATGTGCGTCAAACTTTGCATCAGCAGACGCATTAGGGGGATGCTCATGCTTATTATGGCGTTGTCTGCACTAACCAGCCGTGTGCATTCCTCAAAACACTGAAGGACTTGACACATGTCTTGAATCTTTGACCACTGCACACCTGACAACTCCATGTCTGCCATCCTACTGCCTGCCCGTGTATGTGTATCCTCCCACAAAAACATAACAGCCCGCCTCTGTTCGCACAGTCTCTGAAGCATGTGCAGTGTTGAGTTCCACCTTGTTGCAACGTCTATGATTAGGCGATGCTGGGGAAGGTTCAAAGAACGCTGATAGGTCTGCATACGGCTGGAGTGTACGGGCGAACGGCGGATATGTGAGCAAAGTCCACGCACTTTGAGGAGCAGGTCGGATAACCCCGGATAACTTTTCAGGAAGCACAGCACCACCAGGTTTAAGGTGTGAGCCAGGCAAGGAATGTGTTTCAGTTGGGAAAGGGAGATGGCAGCCATGAAATTCCTTCCGTTATCACTCACTACCTTGCCTGCCTCAAGATCTACAGTGCCCAGCCACAACTGCGTTTCTTTCTGCAAGAACTCAGACAGAACTTCCGCGGTGTGTCTGTTGTCGCCCAAACACTTCATAGCCAATACAGCCTGCTGACGTTTGCCAGTAGCTGCCCCATAATGGGAGACCTGGTGTGCAACAGTGGCAGCTGCGGATGGAGTGGTTGTGCGACTGCGGTCTGTGGACGAGCTCTCGCTTCTGCAGGAGGACGAAGAGGAGGAGGAGGGGGTGCGAAGGGCTACAGCCAACTGTTACCTAGACCATTGGCTAGGCAGAACTGTCCCAAACTTGCTGTCCCCTGTGGACCCTGCATCCACAACATTCACCCAGTGTGCCGTGATGGACACGTAACGTCCCTGGCCATGCCTACTGGTCCATGCATCTGTTGTCAGGTGCACCTTTGTGCTCACAGATTGCCTGAGTGCATGGACGATGCGCTCTTTAACATGCTGGTGGAGGGCTGGGATGGCTTTTCTGGAAAAAAGTGTCGACTGGGTAGCTCGTAGCGTGGTACAGCGTAGTCCATCAGGGCTTTGAAAGCTTCGCTTTCAACTAACCGGTAGGGCATCATCTCTAACGAGATTAGTCTAGCTATGTGGGCGTTCAAACCCTGTGTACGCGGATGCGAGGCTAAGTACTTCCTTTTTCTAACCATAGTGTCATGTAGGGTGAGCTGGACTGGAGAGCTGGAGATCGTGGAACTAGCGGGGGTGCCAGTGGACATGGCAGACTGAGAGACGGTGGGAGATGGTATTGTTGCCGCCGGTGCCCTAGATGCAGTGTTTCCTACTACGAAACTGGTGATTACCTGACCCTGACTGCTTTGGCCTGGCAAAGAAACCTGCACAGATACTGCAGGTGGTGCGGAAAATGGTGGCCCTACACTGCCGGAAGGGATGTTGCGTTGCTGACTAGCTTCATTGGCCGAGGGTGCTACAACCTTAAGGGACGTTTGGTAGTTAGTCCAGGCTTGCAAATGCATGGTGGTTAAATGTCTATGCATGCAACTTGTATTGAGACTTTTCAGATTCTGTCCTCTGCTTAAGGTAGTTGAACATTTTTGACAGATGACTTTGCGCTGATCAATTGGATGTTGTTTAAAAAAATGCCAGACTGCACTCTTTCTAGCATCGGATACCTTTTCAGGCATTGCAGACTGAGCTTTAACCGGATGGCCACGCTGTCCTCCAACAGGTTTTGGCTTTGCCATGCGTTTTGGGCAAGATACGGGCCCGGCAGATGGAACCTGTTGCGATGTTGATGCCTGCTGCGGCTCCTCCTCCTCCGCTTCAGAACTGCTGCCGCCTGCACCCTGTTCCCCCAATGGCTGCCAATCGGGGTCAAGAACTGGGTCATCTATTACCTCTTCTTGTAGCTCGTGTGCAACTTCGTCTGTGTCACCGTGTCGGTCGGTGGTATAGCGTTCGTAATGGGGCAACATAGTCTCATCAGGGTCTGATTCTTGATCATTACCCTGCGAGGGCAATGTTGTGGTCTGAGTCAAAGGACCAGCATAGTAGTCTGGCTGTGGCTGTGCATCAGTGCACTCCATGTCAGATTCAACTTGTAATGGGCATGGACTGTTAACTGCTTCACTTTCTAAGCCAGGGACGGTATGTGTAAAGAGCTCCATGGAGTAACCCGTTGTGTCGCCTGCTGCATTCTTCTCTGTTGTTGTTTTTGCTGAAGAGGACAAGGAAGCGACTTGTCCCTGACTGTGAACATCCACTAACGACGCGCTGCTTTGACATTTACCAGTTTCACGAGAGGAGGCAAAAGAGCTAGAGGCTGAGTCAGCAAGATAAGCCAAAACTTGCTCTTGCTGCTCCGGCTTTAAAAGCGGTTTTCCTACTCCCAGAAAAGGGAGCGTTCGAGGCCTTGTGTAGCCAGACGACGAACCTGGCTCCACAGCTCCAGACTTAGGTGCAATATTTTTTTTCCCACGACCAGCTGATGCTCCACCACTACCACTACCCTCATTACCAGCTGACAATGAACGCCCCCGGCCACGACCTCTTCCACCAGACTTCCTCATTGTTTTAAAAACGTAAACAAACTAACGGTATTTGTTGCTGTCACACAACTTACACGGTGAGCTATAACTTCAGTATGATTTAGCTACCCCTTTACAGGTGAGTGAGACCACAACGAAAATCAGGCACAATTTTACACACTCTGTTGTTGGTGGCAACAAATGAGAGAGATGCCACACACGCAGGACTGTCACTGAAGCACAAATGTAAATATTAATCTCCCACTGATTTGATTTTTTTTTTTTTTCAGGGAGACTTTAGGAAAAAAAAAATAATAGAATAAAATGATTTTTTCAGGAAGAATTTAGAAACCAAATAAAATAAAATGATTTTTTCAGGGAGAATTTAGAAAACAAATAAAACAAAAAAAGGCTTTCTATGGCCCACTGAGTGAGAGATGACGCACACAGGAGTCAGGAGTGGCACACAAGCCCAGAGGCCAATATTTATCTCCCACTGATTGATGTAGTGATTTTTTCAGGTAGATTTTGGAACCCAAATCAAGCTAAAAAAATAATAGGCTTTCTATGGCCCACAATTGGAGAGAGAGAGAGAGATGGCACACCCAGGAGTCAAGACTGGCACACAAGCAGAAAGGGCAATATTAATCTCCCACTGATTTGTTTTTTTTTTTTTTTTCAGGGAGACTTTAGGAAAAAAAATAATAGAATAAAATGATTTTTTCAGGAAGAATTTAGAAACCAAATAAAATAAAATGATTTTTTCAGGGAGAATTTAGAAAACAAATAAAACAAAAAAAGGCTTTCTATGGCCCACTGAGTGAGAGATGACGCACACAGGAGTCAGGAGTGGCACACAAGCCCAGAGGCCAATATTTATCTCCCACTGATTGATGTAGTGATTTTTTCAGGTAGATTTTGGAACCCAAATCAAGCTAAAAAAAAAATAGGCTTTCTATGGCCCACAATTGGAGAGAGAGAGAGAGATGGCACACCCAGGAGTCAAGACTGGCACACAAGCAGAAAGGGCAATATTAATCTCCCACTGATTTGTTTTTTTTTTTTTTTTTGAGGAAGACTTTAGGAAAAAAAAAAAAATAGAATAAAATGATTTTTTCAGGAAGAATTTAGAAACCAAATAAAATAAAATGATTTTTTCAGGGAGAATTTAGAAAACAAATAAAACAAAAAAAGGCTTTCTATGGCCCACTGAGTGAGAGATGACGCACACAGGAGTCAGGAGTGGCACACAAGCCCAGAGGCCAATATTTATCTCCCACTGATTGATGTAGTGATTTTTTCAGGTAGATTTTGGAACCCAAATCAAGCTAAAAAAATAATAGGCTTTCTATGGCCCACAATTGGAGAGAGAGAGAGAGATGGCACACCCAGGAGTCAAGACTGGCACACAAGCAGAAAGGGCAATATTAATCTCCCACTGATTTGTTTTTGTTTGTTTTTTCAGGGAGACTTTAGGAAAAAAAATAATAGAATAAAATGATTTTTTCAGGAAGAATTTAGAAACCAAATAAAATAAAATGATTTTTTCAGGGAGAATTTAGAAAACAAATAAAACAAAAAAAGGCTTTCTATGGCCCACTGAGTGAGAGATGACGCACACAGGAGTCAGGAGTGGCACACAAGCCCAGAGGCCAATATTTATCTCCCACTGATTGATGTAGTGATTTTTTCAGGTAGATTTTGGAACCCAAATCAAGCTAAAAAAAAATAGGCTTTCTATGGCCCACAATTGGAGAGAGAGAGAGATATGGCACACCCAGGAGTCAAGACTGGCACACAAGCAGAAAGGGCAATATTAATCTCCCACTGATTTGTTTTTTTTTTTTTTTCAGGGAGACTTTAGGAAAAAAAAATAATAGAATAAAATGATTTTTTCAGGAAGAATTTAGAATCCAAATAAAATAAAATGATTTTTTCAGGGAGAATTTAGAAAACAAATAAAACAAAAAAAGGCTTTCTATGGCCCACTGAGTGAGAGATGACGCACACAGGAGTCAGGAGTGGCACACAAGCCCAGAGGCCAATATTTATCTCCCACTGATTGATGTAGTGATTTTTTCAGGTAGATTTTGGAACCCAAATCAAGCTAAAAAAAAATAGGCTTTCTATGGCCCACAATTGGAGAGAGAGAGATATGGCACACCCAGGAGTCAAGACTGGCACACAAGCAGAAAGGGCAATATTAATCTCCCACTGATTTGTTTTTTTTTTTTTTTTCAGGGAGACTTTAGGAAAAAAAAAATAATAGAATAAAATGATTTTTTCAGGAAGAATTTAGAATCCAAATAAAATAAAATGATTTTTTCAGGGAGAATTTAGAAAACAAATAAAACAAAAAAAGGCTTTCTATGGCCCACTGAGTGAGAGATGACGCACACAGGAGTCAGGAGTGGCACACAAGCCCAGAGGCCAATATTTATCTCCCACTGATTGATGTAGTGATTTTTTCAGGTAGATTTTGGAACCCAAGTCAAGCTAGAAAAAAATAGGCTTTCTATGGCCCACAATTGGAGAGAGAGAGAGATATGGCACACCCAGGAGTCAAGACTGGCACACAAGCAGAAAGGGCAATATTAATCTCCCACTGATTTGTTTTTTTTTTTTTTAGGGAGACTTTAGGAAAAAAAAAATAATAGAATAAAATGATTTTTTCAGGAAGAATTTAGAATCCAAATAAAATAAAATGATTTTTTCAGGGAGAATTTAGAAAACAAATAAAACAAAAAAAGGCTTTCTATGGCCCACTGAGTGAGAGATGACGCACACAGGAGTCAGGAGTGGCACACAAGCCCAGAGGCCAATATTTATCTCCCACTGATTGATGTAGTGATTTTTTCAGGTAGATTTTGGAACCCAAATCAAGCTAAAAAAATAATAGGCTTTCTATGGCCCACAATTGGAGAGAGAGAGAGAGATGGCACACCCAGGAGTCAAGACTGGCACACAAGCAGAAAGGGCAATATTAATCTCCCACTGATTTGTTTTTTTTTGTTTTTTCAGGGAGACTTTAGGAAAAAAAAAATAATAGAATAAAATGATTTTTTCAGGAAGAATTTAGAAACCAAATAAAATAAAATGATTTTTTCAGGGAGAATTTAGAAAACAAATAAAACAAAAAAAGGCTTTCTATGGCCCACTGAGTGAGAGATGACGCACACAGGAGTCAGGAGTGGCACACAAGCCCAGAGGCCAATATTTATCTCCCACTGATTGATGTAGTGATTTTTTCAGGTAGATTTTGGAACCCAAATCAAGCTAAAAAAATAATAGGCTTTCTATGGCCCACAATTGGAGAGAGAGAGAGAGATGGCACACCCAGGAGTCAAGACTGGCACACAAGCAGAAAGGGCAATATTAATCTCCCACTGATTTGTTTTTATTTTTTTTCCGGGAGACTTTAGGAAAAAAAAAATAATAGAATAAATTGATTTTTTCAGGAAGAATTTAGAAACCAAATAAAATAAAATGATTTTTTCAGGGAGAATTTAGAAAACAAAACAAAAAAAGGCTTTCTATGGCCCACTGAGTGAGAGATGACGCACACAGGAGTCAGGAGTGGCACACAAGCCCAGAGGCCAATATTTATCTCCCACTGATTGATGTAGTGATTTTTTCAGGTAGATTTTGGAACCCAAATCAAGCTAAAAAAATAATAGGCTTTCTATGGCCCACTATTTGTGAGAGAGATGGCACGCTCAGGACTGGCACACAAGCCCAGAGGCCAATATTAATCTCCCACTTTTTTTTTTTTTGTTCCAGGGAAAATTTATAAACCCAATAAAAAAAATAATAAATAGGCTTTCTATGGCCCACTATCTGAGAGAGAGAGATGGCACGCTTAGGACTGGCACACAAGCCCAAAGGCCAATATTAATCTCCCACTGATTGATTTATTGATTTTTTCAGGTAGAATTTAGAACCCAAATAAAGCAAAAAAAAACGGGCTTTCTATGGCCCACTGAGTGAGTGATGATGCACACAGGAGTCAGGAGTGGCACACAAGCCCTGAGGCCAATATTTTTCTCCCACTGATTGATGTAGTGATTTTTTCAGGTAGATTTTAGAACCCAAATCAAGCAAAAAAATAAATAGGCTTTCTATGGCCCACTGACTGAGAGATGGCACACACAGGAGTCAAGAGTGGCACACAAGCCCTGAGGCCAATATTTTTCTCCCACTGATTGATGTAGTGATTTTTTCAGGTAGATTTTATAACCCAAATCAAGCAAAAAAATAAATAGGCTTTCTATGGCCCACTGAGTGAGAGATGGCACACACAGGGATGGCACTCTAGCAGAAATGTCAATCTTAATCTCCCACAAAAAAAAAAAAAATAAAAAAAAAAAAAACAGGGAGTGTCCAACAATTACTATCTCCCTGCAGTAATCTCAGCCAGGTATGGCAGGCAGCAATAAGGAGTGGACTGATGCACAAATTAAATAAAAAGTGTGGACAAACAAAAAAGATAGCTGTGCAGAAAGGAAGGAACAAGAGGATTTGTGCTTTGAAAAAAGCAGTTGGTTTGCACAGCGGCGTACACACAGCAATGCAGCTATCAGGGAGCCTTCTAGGGCAGCCCAATGAGCTACAGCGCTGAGGGGAGAAAAAAAAAAATGTAGCTTCCACTGTCCCTGCACACCGAAGGTGGTGTTGGGCAGTGGAAATCGCTACAGCACAAGCGGTTTGGTGGTTAATGGACCCTGCCTAACGCTATCCCTTCTTCTGACGAAGCGGCAGCAACCTCTCCCTAAGCTCAGATCAGCAGCAGTAACATGGCGGTCGGCGGGAACGCCCCTTTATAGCCCCTGTGACGCCGCAGACAGCAAGCCAATCACTGCAATGCCCTTCTCTAAGATGGTGGGGACCAGGACCACACTCTGCGTTTACCTTCATTGGCTGAGAAATGGCGCTTTTCACGTCATTGAAACGCGACTTTGGCGCGAAAGTCGCGTACCGCATGGCCGACCCCGCACAGGGGTCAGATCGGGTTTCATGAAACCCGACTTTGCCAAAAGTCGGCGACTTTTGAAAATGAACGACCCGTTTCGCTCAACCCTACTCCTGACGTAACTACATGGGTGGTGATTTCTGGGACTCAGCGGGTTCCATGGCCGCAGCAATCTATAACGAACGGAAACGGAGGCACAGATGTAGAAGTTCACATTCTTATTTATTGAGGTTATATGTGGAACCACAGACCACGGTCCGGGGCCTCCAAAGGGGGCGTTACTGCATTAGCCCCAGAAACCCGAATTAAGTCCCCTCGAACAAGGACAGAATGGAACGCCTGGAGGACATGGGTGCTACCTTCAGTTAGACCCTCTACTCGTGGCAGCTGTCACAGCAGAACAGATGGACCAGCAGGGTTAGCGGATGCTGCAGAGCTGACCGGAAGATACCGGGTGTTCGAGTAGAAGCTGGTACCGGGAGTACTGGCGAAGTCTGGAAGAGTGGCAGGCAGACTGGCGGGACTAGACGTGTCCAGCGTAGATAGTGAAGATGCAGTCCAGAATAAGCGGTAGCAGATGATCTTTGGAGACAGACAGTGTAAGCGGAGTACTTGGCAGATACTTCAGAAACAGAGGCACATGTAAACAGGGACCGGAAGTTAGCAACAGTGGATACTTGTAGCTCCGGTGCCCTTCCTATGGTGGGGGGACTAGAAATAGTAGCCAACCACACACTATTGGTTAAAGGCAACTTTTGGAAAAATGCATACTGTCTCTTTAAGAGACCGGGAGTGAGTGCGCATGCGACCTAAGAAGCCTGACTGGGAACCTGCTGGCCGCACGCCAGGAAGCAGGAGAGGAAGGAGGGGCAGAGGCTGCATCCAGACAGTGTGGATGCGGCACAGAGCGGGAGCCTGGACGGAGACCCCTTGGTGGTACAGGAAATGGACCGGGTGTAACACTGTATAGCCACTATAATTCCGGCACCTCCAGAGAAGAGTTCGTATGAGTGAATTTAGGGCTGGCGTATAGCCATTAGAATTTTGGCACCTCCGGAGAGTTGTTTGTGTGCTGATGCTGACTGTATGACCACTGTATGTTGTCTGCTCTGTTAATGAGCTGTGATCCTCTGTTAAGTTAACAGGTCTCAGCGTTATTCTAATCCCGTTAACTCTGTGAAACAACAGAGTTCGCTCTTATACTGACCGGGTTACTTATCCCGCTTCTATTTAGGCGTTGTACCGCCATATAGTGCCGCCATTTACTAGCAGCAGGCTCCACTCCTGCACAATGGACCCTGGGCTGCAAACGCACCTATATTATCTCTATATTTACTCGGTGCATTCCGCCAGCCCTAAAAATCTAAATTCTGATCTTTTATTCCAGAGAAATCCACATTTTTCTTATAAGTAGATGAACTTTCCAAGCTATGAGGCAACCACAGATCTGCATGAGAATCTCCCTCTAAAATGTATATTAAATGAAAGAGGGACTTATTAGAGTGACACATTATGAGGCATTGTGATGATATTGCGTTTATTCTTAATTATGCCAGATGTATTCCTGAGTAGGGCCAAGGACATGAGCTATTGTTCATAGGAGTCTGAACTTGACTTTTGTAAGTTGAATTGATGTTTGCTGATTTGTTCAATGGTTGCTAACTACCGATTGTATCAGTCCATTCAGTTTATTGTTCTTCTATCCTTGGGGAACAAGAGTGCAGGATAACTAATCAATCTATGTCTGTCAATTTGTTGAATGCCTGCTAACTATTGTATCAATCCATACAGTTTGTTGATCTGCAAATATTGAAGGACAAAATGTACACATTAATTGAACACTCGAACAATAAGATATTACCTCCTCCTACCTCCTGTGGGTATAAAAAGGAACCTCTCTCTATCTATAGACAGTCTCTAGAGAATATCAGCCAAGGCACCATGCCTCCAAACGGAGAAATACGTATTTGATACACTACCCATCACTGAACCCATGGAGATGTTTGGAGAACCCAGGATGGACTAATCAGTTCACCTGGCCACATACATCAATGGACTGTCAGCTTCCTAAGCTGCCACTACCCCCTCTCTGTGGGTGCCAGCCAAAAGGTGGGAGCTACTGGTTGAGGTAGTTGGCCCTGGAACCCCTGAAGTCAAAGATGTTCTATTTCCCAGGAAGCCAGAGGAAGAGTGATACATTTTCACCATGCAATGTACTTGCTGGGACTGTACTATATGTTCTCGTCTATTTGTGGTTTAATAAAGTATTACCTCAGTGTGTCACCCTCACCCTGTATTGTCTGAGTGGTATTCTCCCCACAGAAAAAGGAGTACAGGCATTCAGTTGGGCGAGCCCTGGTCCATTCAGTCTTTCAGCCAGGACAGCAGACAAGAGCACTCACTGATCCTCTTGTCCCCACACTTGATAGCAGCAATGGGATACTACTAACCTCGGCGGATACATGGAATCTGCAAGGAACTGGTGTTCGTAGACACTTCAAAGGGTTCCACAACCAAGGAGGCAGATAGACAGACCCAGCAAACCATAGGTGTGGCATACACAGCAGGTTTCTTATGCCACCATATCCAACCTTACAAGCTCGCCCTTGAGAAGAGGACTTGATTGGATATACAGCCTCAGTAGGAAACACCGCTCATCTGAGTCGCCGAGTGTCATAGTGGGCAGTGTAACTCGGCAATTCTGATGAGCAGTATAGTTACTGATGTCACTACTGTCCAGAGCCACCGGGTCTCATGGAAGCCAGCAACTTTGATTCTGTACTGCAATCTATGGAGTGTTGTTCTGAGATTAATTCTTCATGGGTCACTCCCGGTCATGTCTAACGGGTGATGACGTTATTGAGTTACTGACATCATCATCACTCATGAGACATGATCAGTAATGACCTATAAAGCGTCTTTCTGAGGTCTCTCCATAGGTTACAGTACAAAATCAGTGGACATCGTGGGAACGCCATTGATAATGTTGGAGGTGCTGGCATTATTTTTTAATATTTCATTAGTGAATGAGGGACTGTTTCTTGTTTTTATTTCTTTTCTTTACCTCTCTCATTTTATACCTCTCTCTTTTTATGTCTTTCAGATTCCCATATGTGGACTACTTCAGATTCGGTGGACTACTTCAGAATCCCTGGAATGGATAGCTTTTTAAAATAAATTGGTGAAACAGGGCTAGGGTCGAGGGGTGTTTTTTAAAATAAAATATTTGTGTGTGTTTTTCTTTCTTTTGACTTACTGGGTTAGTAATCGTGGTGTCTGATGATTACTAACACCAGGGCTTGATGCCAGCTGACATTACACAGGTGACATCAAACCCATAATCCATTACATCGATTGCCACCGTACCAGGGCAATTGGGAAGAGTCAGAGCAAAGTGCTAGAAATAACTCACAGATGACGATTGACTCATTTAATAACATTGGTCAAAGTGCAATGACGTGTTCCTTGCATTGTACTCCTCCGTATTATAAACAAGTGTAATCGAGCTTTTACCTTGTCTCTCACAGGTCCTGCTGCCACAGCTCCATAACCAATCTACCGCTTGCTATCTCCGCTGCTGTGCACCATGTACTGTATGTCCAATGCAGATTATGTCCCTTGCATGTCATTAATGTCTATGACATACATTGTGAAACTGCCACATGGAGTGTGACACAAAATCATTGCAAAATTCACATGATTTAAAGATAATTTATGAAGATTTTGGGGGGCGATTTTGCTGCAAATCCTTTGCAGGTATTTTTGATCGATTGCAAGAGAAACAGAGATGGCTGTCTAGAGCATAACGTAACATGCTATGAATTTATGACATATTACAGGTCATTAATT
This sequence comes from Ranitomeya imitator, assembly GCF_032444005.1. Lineage (NCBI taxonomy): Eukaryota > Metazoa > Chordata > Amphibia > Anura > Dendrobatidae > Ranitomeya > Ranitomeya imitator. The sequence continues at coordinate 59,718,963 of NC_091282.1, read as the reverse complement.
AATTTGTGAAGATTTTTTACGCAGTGTGTTATTGAGGTTTGGACCAATCTCATTCTCCTTGCTGAGTCCATAATACCCTATGGAAAATCTGTTTGGAAATTCTATATTGAATATCTGCAGAGTATCTGCCCTATTTGAACATATGGGTAAAGACATAATTTAATAATAATATTAGTAATAATATTTAGAGCACCCTCTCTATGGTAGTTTGCAATTTGCACCACTGTTTTGATTGAGACAGCGCTATCAATCAATGTGTAGTCCCTTCAGCTCAGAATTTGGTTCCTTGGTCCTACTTGGAGAAATGATTTTGACAGCCCATAAAAAATGTTCACATCCTCTTTTAATTCCATCTTGTTTATATCTGAACACCCAGGACATATTTTTAGGAATTCCGTATTTTGTACATTATTTTTGATTCAAAGGCAGCAAGGTGGCTCAGCGATAACCAAAGATGTTTACAACATTTGAAATGAGTTTGTATGTTCTCCTTGTGTTTGCATGGGTTTTCTCCGGGTTCTCCTGTTTCCTCCCACATTCCAAAGACATACTAATAGGGAATTCAGATTGCGAACCCCAATGGGGAGAGTGATGATTATGTCTGTAAAACCGTGTTTAAGTAATGGTATTGTTTAAGCGACCAACAGAAATATACCAATATATAAGAAATAGACTCTAGTGGTAAGTGATGGTCACCTACAGGGTTGACATCTACTAGATTTTCGAGGCCTATTGCTATGTCGGAGCCTAGGACCCAAGGCTGTGAAGTGATTAAGCCTAGCTACTGACTCATCTATTTTTCCATACTCCAGGTCCTTCGCTAAAGCAGTTTAATTTGTCCATGAACTTTCCAGACTCTCATAATCTATGACTTGCCTTTTATCTTATGCTTCTCACCTCCTTCCCATTGGTCTAGTTGTTGTCCGGTCTGGCCTGTGCCTTTCTTGTCCATCTAGTCAATTCTACAGCCATCATATTCTCGTGTGCCATGGGGTAAACTCAAAATTTTGAAGAGGGATCGACTAGGACATGTAGTTCCACTGGTAGCAGATGGTAGTATCACAGTAAAGTTAAGTCCTGAAGCCCTAAACACTTCCCTTGTGTCCACAACAATTTTTAATAACAGGAGTTTACAAATTTGGAGTTGTAAGGGGGGATGACTGGACTGCGGGTACCTGCATGCCAGGTCTGGAACTTGAGAGGCTGCATCCATTGTTCCCGGGAGGATGCTTGAGTGAGCCGGACCTTCCTCCTGACCAAGGGGAGCGGGGAGAGCCAGAAAAGCGCGCACAGCAGTAGAGGAATAAAAGGAAAAAGCGTTCGAAGCAAGTGAGCGTGGCGCCAACGCAGAGCAGTGAGCAGCGTGCTCTGCTTCTCCCACCAGAGAGTGTCGGGGATGCAAAGGGCCGAGCTGCAGCAGGCCTGAAGGATGGGGACTGTGGGTCTAAGGGAAGTAGTGTGCTCAGCAGCAATCTGGAGAGAGAGACTGCTGCAGAGCAGAGCTGGGCAGAGCAGAGCCATGCAGAGCCTTGCACACATAGCAGAGCCGATCCGGGTGTTACTGCAGCCACAGAGGGGAGTGCTCCACTCGGGAGCACCAGTGCCATTCAGACCAGCATCGCCCGCCGCCAACAGTGGAGATTTTGGAGAGCGGGATTTGCAGTGTGCATCCAGTGACTGCCAGAGTTCCGGGTGCCTCACACTACGTGACCATGAGTACCACACATGCGCTGCCCAAGAGGGACCTCATATGAGACTGACATTTGAACCCTGATGTTGGCAGCTAGTAATCAGGGCTTGCCCTGACACTTTTGACCTGACTTCATCAGTGTAGAATAGTTGTGGAGCCACGTTGGGCTCAGACAGTACAGTGACCCACGTTCATCTGGCTATAGTAGTATATCGAATAGGGGCAGCAGAAGGTGCCGGAGACCGACCGCTGTCACAGGAAGACAGGGTTTTGTTCCATGCAGGACCTCCTTGGAAGATACACCACGCCAGCTGTTACCAATGCTATTGAGTTCACAGCAGGAGTTACAGTTTAAGGACTTCCTGATACACATTCTACCGAACTGCCGTTATCTGAATCGTTGTTCTTTGTCTCATCTAATCTTTTTGCCATTTATACTGTTAATCCTTTAACTCTTCATCTCAATGTGTGGAGTATTCCCGTTACTTAATCTGTTAACCCTTGCTCTGCCTCCTGCCCATCACTATATCCCGCGTTCCTCCTGTATCTTACAGAGTCAATATAGAACACCACTTTATGTAGAGTATCATGAAGTAGTGATGTCTGGGTGCAAGGGTTGGCATAGCCATGGTGTTAGTGCAATTGAAAGCATCCGGACACATGTGTGAACTTGAAAAGGTAACACTTCTTTACTGATGAAATGTATGTACCATCAAATAATATATTAAAATGTGTTTTTCTAGAAGGCACAGAAGATGTATCACAGCATATGATACAGTCAATCCAAAAAAGAGAAAAAAAATCCAGCTTCCAAAAACTTACAAATTTATTCAGGATAAAAGGCAAAGTCCAGTCCAATCCAATAAATTACATAGTGAAGAGTAGCAAGCAACGCGCTTCGAACAATGGTATGTACTTTCTCAAAGCTGAGCTGAGCATTGGACTGGACTTTCCCTTTTATCCTGAATAAATTTGTACGTTTTTGGAAGCTGGATTTTTTTCTCTTTTTTGGATTGCTTGCTCACGTGATGACTACACGTTATCCGTGCTTCCCCACAACACATGCCGACAGGTGAGCTGGTATATATATTTTTTTCTTTTTTCTGCTATATGATACAGTCATGCTTTTGTGTACAAGAGGATGTTTGTCTCTTTTTTAAACTGTAGGTGGGTTTAGGGCCTCTAGGGGGGACTAGATTACAGTTCACTTCATTTATGATTTCTAGAATAATTTTGGGAAAACGCGTTCTAGGTAATGTTTAACATAAAGAAGCTCTCCTCATCCTCCCATCAAAGTTTTTATCCTCTTAATATATTGCAGTCATCATATTACACAGCACTGTGTACTTACAATTGCTCATTTTGCCTTTCTATCCAGTAAATGCTTCCCTCTCCTCTGCTCTATGTAAAAACAGGAAGTCTCTTGTCCCTGCATTTTTCAATTCCTGTTTAACTCCTGACCTAGCTGCTGCTGCTTTCTCCCCCTAGCCAGGGACGTTTGCAGGGACTCCTGACTCATGCCCGGTAAATCAACTTTCTGTTTCTACATAGAGCTTAGAAAGATTCAGCTAGTCAGTTTTTAATCATATACATCACCGCTATTCCCGCGCATGCGTAGTAACGATGCGGCTGTTAAGTCTGCAAGGCCAATACCATATATACTCGAGTATAAGCCGACCTGAGTATAAGACGAGGCACCTACATTTGCCACTGAAAACTGGGTAAGCTTATTGACTCGAGTATAAGTCGAGTATGCATTGTCCCCCTCATCACTGTCCTGGTATGTGGCTTTCCCTGTCCTGGTATGTGGCTCCTCCTGTCCTATCCTGGTATGTGGCTCCACCTTTCCAGGTATGTGGCTCCCCCTGTGCTGTCCTGGTATGTGGCTCCCCCGTCCTGTCCTGGTATGTGGCTCCCGAAGTCCTACATTGCTCAGCTCCCCCAGTCCCGCATTGCTCAGCCCCCCAGGTCAGCATTGCTCAGCTCCCCTGGTCCGCAAGGCTCGGCTCTCCAGCCCGCATGGTTCAGCCTCCCTGTCCCCCATGGTTCGGCTCCCCCGTGCCATGGTTGTATGCATGGATCACATTGCCTCCACATCATAGTCACCTTCCTCTCACGTGCTTGCGGCTCTCTTCTCTTCTGCTCAGCGGTCACGTGGTACTGCTCATTAAGGTAACTAATATGCGTCCCACGCCTATAGGAGTGGAGATGTGTCCATATTCATTCCCTTAATGAGCTGTACCACGTGACCGCTCAGCACAGGAGAGGAGAGCCTTGAGGAGAGGAGATCCTTGGGCGCCCGGACAATGGAGATACAGCGACGGAGGGTGAGTATGATGTCTTCTGTTAGCCGGCAGCTGCAGCTGTCACTGCGGTGAGACGTGTGGATCACCCTACCAGGGCCGTGGGGCACTCGGTATCCGGTCCGGTCTTAAAGGGGATGTCACGGTGGCTGCGACACGGTCCGTGGCCCTGGACACCCAATTAAAGGGGAAAGGTCTTTTAAGGGGAATTGTGAATAAAGTCAATTGTTCTTGACGCCACCTGTGGTTTTCGGTCAGTAGGGACTGACGCTGCTTAAAGGGGTCCTCTGGGGTGATGTTATGCAGCAAGATGGTGATGCTTCCCACAGGTAAAGCGGGGTCCCCAGGGCTTCCCAAGTGTAGGGCACCGATGGTGTGGTGGATGGTGTGGCAAAGAAAGAGGATACAGGTTTGCAGTCTTTACCTGGTTTGCTGATAACAGCAGTCCTCAGTCCAGGGTACCAAGTGCACGGTAGCTGTGGTCCAGCCAGATTGAAGGCAATAGGAGATCCCTCTCCCAGGTGAGGTCCATCAGCCTTTCCTACTTGCGCTACCTTAGTTCGTGAGGTACCTGCCACTTGAAGCTTGGTTGCAAAGTCCCCTCTCTCCTGTCCTAAGACAGATGTCTGTACTGTAGGCAGTGCGAGCCTGTTTATAGGGTCTCTCTCATGACCTGGGCTCTCAGGTTACTGATTCACCTCAGACTTGATGCTAGCAATTGACATACAGTCCTTTGCCCTCCGTTTCTGTTGCGCGTCCTGGAGAACAACATGACCTCGGGCTCCCGGGTTTCCGCGCTCTGGCTCTTAGGGTGTCCTTCCACTGTTCCCCTCCTGCCCCTCTTCCTCCTCTGTGCTTCTTCCCTCTAAGCTCCTCCACTATTCAACTCCTTCAGATTGTCCCGCGGTTTCAGCTCCCTCATGGCTGCTCGACCACCACGTCTGTTCAAGATGTCCTACTACTCTCCTCTCTCAGACTGCCTGACTCCTCTTCCAGACCAGGATACATAAAGTCCAAGAAAGCTTCCCTGAATCTAGGTCCTGAGCTCCCCCTACTGACCTAGATTCAGATGTGTTGAATGTGAGTGCCTTACCTGATAGACAGAATCTCCCTTGCCTCCAAGCGTGACATCACCCTCCCCGAAAGGAAGGCAACATCAATTCAACAATCGGTTGCCTGGGGTGTTGCACATGTATGTCACTTGCACAGGTGCATTTCATGACCTTGTGGCCATGAACTACGCATGTGCAAGTGACACTGCAGCTGTGCATTATGGGATTCGGGGACAGCAGCCGGAAGTCCCAACTGGCGATTATATATATAGATATGATGATTGTAGCAAATTAAAGGGGTAAACATTTTGATGGGCTTTCTTCTTTAACCCCTTTTCCCCGAAGCCTGTTTTCACCTTCTGGACCAGGCCAAATTTTACAATTTTGACCACTGTCACTTTATGTGGTAATAACTCTGGAATGGAAATAGCTGTGGAGGATATCCACTTAATAAAACGTAACTTTTAATATATATAAATAAATAAAAAACTCGGATCCTAACCAACACATATATAGACATTAAACAATGTGCTCAAGTGAATCAGTGCTCAAGATAAAAAATTGGAGCGGTCTTACCAATTAGACGGACATAGAGGTACTCCCTCATGCTTCTGTCAGGGGAGTGGTATCAAAAATAAGCATTGGACTGGAGGGTAGGGGAAAGATTCACTTGAGCACATTGTTTAATGTCTATATATGTGTTGGTTAGGATCCGAGTTTTTTATTTATTTATATATATTAAAAGTTACGTTTTATTAAGTGGATATCCTCCACAGCTATTTCCATTTCTAATCCAGAGGATATAGACACGGCCTATTCTATTTATACGCCCTAGCTGCGTTCCCAATAACTCTGGAATGCTTCAATGGATCCCAGAGATTCTGAGACTTTTTTTGTGACATATTGTACCTTATGTTAGTGATAAATTTAGGTGGATATTTTTTGCATTTATTTGTAAAAATATAATTTTGGTGAAAAATTTGTAATTTTCAAACTTTTAATTTTTATGCTCTTAAACCAGATAGTTATATCACACAAAATAGTTAATCCCATTGTGACTTTCGACCTATAGGTACGTAAATGATCATGTCCCTGCCTGTGATGTGATCCATCATCTTTCCCAGCACATGACAGCTGATCTTATCAGCTGGCATGTGTCTCTAACAGCGGCAGGTGGATCCAAAATCCACCCCCAGCAATTAAACAGTTAATTGCTGTTGTCAATCACTGACTTTGGCATATAACATGCACCAAGCAGAAACGTTGCACAAGTCCCTCCCATCAGCACCCTTGTCACGTGATCACAGGGCACCAATGGACTGGCAAGACATCCGGAGGTCTGCAGAAGACCCACGTGCCTGTCCATAAGATGTGGAAAATCTGGTTGCTTATCCTTGATCTTCCTACATTTTCTGATGTGGTAGCAAATGAGAGTAATAAGGTTAGGGTTGATGTCATCTGTTTTATGGCCGCTGACATCAAGCCCAGGGGTTACTAATGGAGAGGCATCTATAAAACACTCCCATTACTAACCCCATAGTCGTATTGTAAAAAATACACAGCCAGAATAAAGGCTTTTAATTGAAAGAAAGACACAGACACCTTTATTTGGAAAAACACTCTCCACCCTCTTTTTATTTTTAACATCTGCCCCCCCCCCCCCCTCGCAGTCGGCTTTCCCTCTGCTAGATTTGAAAATAATGTGGGAGCCAATGCCATTTTGGTTTTATTAATATTTATTTTACACATGATGTACACAGTGAGTACTAAATACAACTCCCATCATTGTCGACTGGTAGCGCTGATATCAGGGAGACCAGGCAACAATAATGTGAGCTGCCTTCCACACCTGGCGCCTGGGAACAGCATGAACTGTACAACTTTTCCCAGACACTGGTACGTGTCACACTGATGTGGCACACGGATGTCACACGTATATGACACACAGGCACGGATAGCTCCGGTACTGGTTTTTCAAGTATCGGAAATTTTAGAATGTGTGAAGGGGGTCTAAGGCTATACAGTACTTTTTGGCCACACGACAAGGTTTGGGAATACAGGAGTGCTACTTGACTTTTGCAGCACAGATTTTTCTAGAATAGCTTGTGGACTACCTTTGCAGATCCCCTGATCAGCCTAACCAATGGAAACCCATCCCCTCTAGTGACCCATTATTGGAATTTACACACCTCTGGGAATTCTTCTATGTGTGTAGTAACTATTTCTAAAAACAAACATACAGTGGACGTTGCAAAGTGAAAATGGCAAATTTGTCATTGTAGCTCCGGCTACATTGTAGTGCCCAATACATTGAGCCCAGCTCTTGCATCTGGAGCGACTCACCGATAAATAAAGCGGGCTCTCCTCTCTATTTTAATGTCAAACAGTGTTAAAAGTCAAAAGTGTGTTAACTGCGGTTTAGACACATTGTGGAGCTCAGAAGGGAGAGGGACATTAGGATTTAGGAGCTCAGATTTTGCTGCATTTCTTTTGGTAGGAGCCTTTGTGCTACAAGTAACTTGTGCACCCTGTATATTTCTGTTAACAGGTGAGGGACCAGACTTGTTTTTTGTGGGTTGAGTTGAAGATTTTGTTAGTGGCTTTTTGGGGTAGAGAACATTTTAAATCAGTTCACATTTATCCTGTGCTCTATACTGAGCACTCACATCAGGGTTTCCATCCAAATATCTGAAACACATGAAACCCTCGGATCCATTCTCCAATAAGGCAGGTGGAGTTACTCCAGACTGTTTGGCCTCTGGCGGTTCCCTGTTTTTCAAAGGTGAACAAATCTGCGGCCAACCACGCTTTAACGCGCACCTATAAAGATGGACACCACAGGATCATATGTCAGACAGCATTTATTATAGTGAATGTTCCATTGGATGTTTTGTTTAACCCCTTTACCCCCAAGGGTGGTTTGCATGTTAATGACCAGGCCAATATTTACAATTCTGACCACAGTCCCTTTATGAGGTTATAACTCTGGAATGCTTCCATGGATCCCAGAAATCCTGACATAGTTTTCTCATGACATATTGTACTTCATGGTAGTGGTAAAATGTCTTCTATATGTGTTTATTTGTGAAAAAAAAAAGGTGAAAATTAAGAAAATTTCACAATTCCAACTTTTAATTTTCATACCTTTAAATCACAGAGATATGTCACACAAAATACTTAATAAGTAGCATTTCACCCATGTCTGCTTTACATCAGCACAATTTTGGAACCAAATTTTTTGTTAGGAAGTTATAAGGGTTTAAAGTTAATCAGTAGTGATGAGCGAACGTGCTCGCCACTACTCGTTACTCGTTCGAGTATCGGGTTACTCGGGGTACTCTCCGAGCAGCGAGCATTTCCGGGATTATTTGACGGTAACTGCAGTCTCCACCCGCGTTTTTGGCAGACTTTAGAGACCGAATCACGGTGCAGGGATTGTCTGCCAGGCCGTGAAACGCCGCAGCCATCTTTGTTGTGGTCGTGCAGTGATTGGCTTGGCCGTACAGCATCATCCCGAGTATAAGAGACCAGGCGCCTGCCTGCTCGCCACATTCTGTTCCTGCTTCAGCGAGAGTAGGGAGAGCTGCTGCCAAAATAGGGTCAGAATCGTAGTTTTAGAGTTAGTGTAGGTCTGCAAATCTTACATCCATAACTCCTGAGAAACCAACAGTCCTTTTAGGGCTAATTCATGGGTCCCGATATTGCAGCGCTAGGTAGTTAGGGCACAGCATATCCACATCAGTGCAAGGTCTGCAGGCATTGTATGTGCGTCCATTGCTCCCATTGCATCCCTCCCAAAGCTCCATAACTGCCTGCTGCTGCAGCTTATTTACTGTCTATATACCTTTTTTTTCCACAAATTCCCCCCAAAAATATACAGTCTGTTCTGTCAGACTGAGGCCTGTTGAAAAGTGATAGTTTGTCAGGCATACGTAGCATAGTTGTGTCTGCTACCCTTGTGCCCCTTTTTTGGTGGGGGTGTTTTAAATTCACCGAAAAAGGCCTCATATATCTGCGTGCTCTAAGTTTGGTCATTGGAGGCCGGTGTACTTATTTTGTGGCTGTGTGATACTCAAATTCTATACAGCGCTATTTAGCATACAAAAAAATTTGAAAGGCCACAGATTTGCCAGTGTAGTATTTACGTTACAGCCGTCATATATCTCTGTGCTCTAAGTTTGGGCATTGGAGGCCGGTGTACTTATTTTTTGGCTGTGTGATACTCAAATTCTATACAGCGCTGTTTAGCATAAAAAAAAATTGAAAGGCCACAGATTTGCCAGTGTGGTATTTCCGTTACAGCCGCCATATATCTCTGTGCTCTAAGTTTGTGCATTGGAGGCCGATGTACTTATTTTTTGGCTGTGTGATATTCAAATTCTATACAGCGCTATTTCACATAAATTAACTTTAAAAAAAAATTTGAATACAGTCTGTTAGGTCAGGCTGAGACCTGCCTGGTGTTTGGGTGTAAAAAATCGTAGATTTGCAAGCATACTGATAACATATTATTTCGCTACTAATAAAGACTTTTGTGTTGAGCATTTCAAATAGAGCAGTAGTCCATTTAAAATGGTTAAGGCAAGGGGCAAAGGACGGGGAAGTGGACATGATGCTGATGGTGCATCCAGAGGACGAGGCCGTGGGCAAGGTGAAAGTGGGCAACAACAAAAACCCACATCTTCTTGCTCAACCATCCTGTCCCAGTTTCTGGGGGACCACAGCACACCACTATTGAAGCCAGAGCAGTGTGAAACGGTTGTTGGTTGGATAGCGGATAATGCTTCCAGTCACTTAGCCACCACCACCACCTTGTCTTCCACACGGTCAAGTCTGAGTAGTTGTGAGTGTGGCCAGGATATTCCTCACCCTGATCCTCCTTCCTCCCACCATGCCGAGTGGCCTGAGACAACTGATCCCACACTTGGACACTCTAAAGAGCTGTTCAGTTTTCCATTTCAAGATTCAGAAATCTCTGCCGGTGAACTTGAAGTGGGAAAAGATGAGATCGCATGTAGAGCTGCCCAAAGCTTTGACCAGCCTCGGTCACATGAAGGCGATGGTGGGAAAGGAAAGTGTCACAAGAAGTGGACAATGATGAGACACAATTGCCAGAAAGTCAGGAGGAGGAGCAGGGTGCGGATGTGGAAGACGAGGTGGTGGATGACACAGTGACTGACACAACCTGGCAGGAGGACATGCATAGCGAGGACAGCAGCACAAATGGGGAATAAGGCATATCTCCCCAACAGGCAGGAAGAAGCAGTGTGGTGGCCACAGACAGAAGGCGTGCATCCGTTCCCCGTAACACCAACATGAGTGAAATTGCCATTCCACCTGTGAGATTTCCCGAGTCTGGCTATTTTTTTAAAGACTCTGCCGATAACCCCAAACAGGCCATTTGCAGCACCTTCCATGCCCACTTCAGCAGGGGTAGCAAAACAACCAGCCTGACCACCACCAGCATGATCAGGCACATGCAAGCAAAACACCCGACTTTGTGGGCCGAACCCCAGGCTCCAGGACCACTGCCTGCTGGTTACTACACTGCTTCTTCCACTGTTTTGCATTGGAGCCAATCCCCTGTACACCGTGCATGTGAAGATACCTCTAGCCCTGCACCTGTTGTGGGCCACAGTCAAGCAGCACCATCGGCCAGCGCGTCCACGTCCTTGTCCCACCACAGCATTCAGTTGTCTATAACCAAGTCTGTGGAATGCAAGCAGAAATACCCAGCGAACACCCCACAGGCCACAGTCCTCAATTCTAATATTTCTTTTTCTGCTTGCGCTAGAAATGCTGCCATTTAGGCTTGTTGAGATGGAAGCTTTCCACAACCTGATGGTGGTGGCCGTCCCAAGGTAATCGGTCCCCAGTCGCCTCTTTTTCTCCCGGTGTGCCATACTGGCATTACACCAGCATGTGTCCCAAAACATTACCCATACCCTCAACAATGCTGTGACTGGGAAAGTCCACCTAACCACGGACACGTGGACAAGTGCTTGTGGACAGGGACGGTATATCTCAATGACGGCACACTGGGTTAACATAGTGGAAGTTGGAACCTAGTCGGACCTTGGGATGGAAAACATCCTCCCCACGTCAAGTGGCCCTACGTCAATCAGGTTTATCCCCACAGTCTACAGCTCCTGTACCTCCTCCTTCTCCTTTTCATCCTCCATCTCTGAAATCAGCACGTCAGAAGCTGGTAGCACTACAGCACTGCCTCAGCCAAGCGACAACAGGCTGTGCTGAAGCTAATCTGCATAGGTGACAAACCGCACAATACAGTAGAGTTGTGGACAGCACTGAAAGAGCAGTCAGATGTTTGGATGACACCGCTGAACCTACAGCCAGGCATGGTCGTGTGTGACAATGGCTGTAATCTGATGGCGGCTCTGAGGCATGGTGAGCTCACACACGTACCTTGCTTGGCCCATGTGCTTAACCTCATGGTTCAACGTTTTCTGAAAAGCTACCCAGATCTGCCGGATCTGCTAGTGAAAGTACATCATCTGTCTGTCCATTTTAGAAAGTCAGCTACAGCTTCAGCCGCCCTTACCATGCTTCAGCAGCGTTTTCAGCTTCCAGCTCACCGATTGTTTTGTTATGTCCGCATGCGCTGGAACTCTACGCTGCATATGTTGAAAAGGATTTGTGAGCAGAAGAGGGCTGTTGTTGACTACCAACATCAACAAGGCCGTCAAATTTCAGGTCAGACTCCACACATAAGACCTCAGGAGTGTTCCACAGCTGAGGCAGGGGAACAATGGCAAAGTTCTGGGACAGTTTTATCAGACCCTCCCATCATGGTGGCACAGAGGCAAGGGGTGCTGTCACAAGAATTGCAATGTTTGGGAAGATGGTGAATGAGTACCTTTCAGATCGTACAAACGTCCTCCGAGATTCCTCTGTGCCTTTTAATTATTGGGTATCCAAGCTTGACATGTGGCATGAACTGGCTCTCAACACCTTGGAGGTCCTGGCCTGTCCTGCTGCTAGCATTCTGTCAGAGAGGGTTTTTAGTGCCGCTGGTGGAATTAAACCAGATAAGAGCATCCATCCGTCAACTGAAAATGATGACAGACTGACTCTTATAAAAATGAACAAGGGCTGGATTGGGAAAAACTTCTGTACACCACCAAGTCAAAACAGCAAAATATAACTTCAAATACATTCTCTCTTTTGGGGAGGTATATTCTCATGCACCTCTTCACAACCACACATGGGTATACGCTTCCAGATTTGGTCTGTTTTTATCCTCCTCCTTATTCTCATCCTCCTCATCCAGAAACTCTATATCACCAGGGTGAATGTGGTCTGTACGGTTGTACGGTGCATTTAGGCCAAGGGTGCTGTGATGCCACTCTTATTTTTTTTAAAAAGGACAACACATTGGGGAATTGGGCATGACATTACATTGGGCCTACTTCTTAACTCTGCCTCCTGCAATCTGTCCTTTACCTGCCAGTAGATCACCAGGGTGAACGTGCTCTGTACGGTGCATGTTGGCCAAGGGGGCTGTGATGGCACACTTTTATTTTTTAAAAAAGGACAACACATTGGGGAATTGTGCATGACATTACATTGGGCCGACTTCTTAACTCGGTCTCCTGCAACTGTCCTGTACCTGCTAGTAGATCACCAGGGTGAGCGTGCTCTGTACGGTGCATGTTGGCCAAGGGGGCTGTGATGGCACTCTTTTATTTAAAAAAAAAAGTATTTTACATTGGGGAATTGGGCATGACATTACATTGGGCCTACTTCTTAGCTCGGTCTCCTGCAATCTGTCCTGTACCTGCCAGTAGATCACCAGGGAGAACGTTCTCTGTACGGTGCATGTTGGCCAAGGGGGCTGTGATGGCACACTTTTATTTTTTAAAAAAGGACAACACATTGGGGAATTGTGCATGACATTACATTGGGCTGACTTCTTAACTCGGTCTCCTGCAACTGTCCTGTACCTGCTAGTAGATCACCAGGGTGAGCGTGCTCTGTACGGTGCATGTTGGCCAAGGGGCCTGTGATGGCAATCTTTTATTTAAAAAAAAAGGATTTTACATTGGGGAATTGGGCATTACATTACATTGGGCCGACTTCTTAACTCGGTCTCCTGCACTCTAAAATGTACCTGCCACTAGATCACCAGGGTGAACGTGCTCAGTACTGTTATAGGCCGTTGAAGTTTGGGCTAGGGGCATGTGATGGCACTAGTGTATTTTTAAAAAAGGTACCCCCATTGGGGAATTGTTTGGCAGATCATAGTAACATAGTAACATAGTAACATAGTTAGTAAGGCCGAAAAAAGACATTTGTCCATCCAGTTCAGCCTATATTCCATCATAATAAATCAAGACATCCAGGCCTCTCTTGAACCCCTCGACTGAGTTCGCCATCACCACCTCCTCAGGCAAGCAATTCCAGATTCTTCACAACCACACATGGGTATACGCTTCCAGATTTGGTCTGTTTTTATCCTCCTCCTTATTCTCATCCTCCTCATCCAGAAACTCTATATCACCAGGGTGAATGTGGTCTGTACGGTTGTACGGTGCATTTAGGCCAAGGGTGCTGTGATGCCACTCTTATTTTTTTTAAAAAGGACAACACATTGGGGAATTGGGCATGACATTACATTGGGCCTACTTCTTAACTCTGCCTCCTGCAATCTGTCCTTTACCTGCCAGTAGATCACCAGGGTGAACGTGCTCTGTACGGTGCATGTTGGCCAAGGGGGCTGTGATGGCACACTTTTATTTTTTAAAAAAGGACAACACATTGGGGAATTGTGCATGACATTACATTGGGCCGACTTCTTAACTCGGTCTCCTGCAACTGTCCTGTACCTGCTAGTAGATCACCAGGGTGAGCGTGCTCTGTACGGTGCATGTTGGCCAAGGGGGCTGTGATGGCACTCTTTTATTTAAAAAAAAAAGTATTTTACATTGGGGAATTGGGCATGACATTACATTGGGCCTACTTCTTAGCTCGGTCTCCTGCAATCTGTCCTGTACCTGCCAGTAGATCACCAGGGAGAACGTTCTCTGTACGGTGCATGTTGGCCAAGGGGGCTGTGATGGCACACTTTTATTTTTTAAAAAAGGACAACACATTGGGGAATTGTGCATGACATTACATTGGGCTGACTTCTTAACTCGGTCTCCTGCAACTGTCCTGTACCTGCTAGTAGATCACCAGGGTGAGCGTGCTCTGTACGGTGCATGTTGGCCAAGGGGCCTGTGATGGCAATCTTTTATTTAAAAAAAAAGGATTTTACATTGGGGAATTGGGCATTACATTACATTGGGCCGACTTCTTAACTCGGTCTCCTGCACTCTAAAATGTACCTGCCACTAGATCACCAGGGTGAACGTGCTCAGTACTGTTATAGGCCGTTGAAGTTTGGGCTAGGGGCATGTGATGGCACTAGTGTATTTTTAAAAAAGGTACCCCCATTGGGGAATTGTTTGGCAGATCATAGTAACATAGTAACATAGTAACATAGTTAGTAAGGCCGAAAAAAGACATTTGTCCATCCAGTTCAGCCTATATTCCATCATAATAAATCAAGACATCCAGGCCTCTCTTGAACCCCTCGACTGAGTTCGCCATCACCACCTCCTCAGGCAAGCAATTCCAGATTCTCACTGCCCTAACAGTAAAGAATCCTCTTCTATGTTGGTGGAAAAACCTTCTCTCTTCCAGACGCAAAGAATGCCCTCTTGTGCCCGTCACCTTCCTTGGTATAAACAGATCGTCAGCGAGATATTTGTATTGTCCCCTTATATACTTATACATGGTTATTAGATCGCCCCTCAGTCGTCTTTTTTCTAGACTAATGCACTGCATTACAAGTCTCAGAGACCCACACCACTACATTGTCCCTAATTCTTAACTCTGTCTCCTGCAATGTCTCTTCCTTATCTCAGATGACATGACCAGGGTGCACCTGCTCAGTACTATTATAGGCCAGTGATTTTTGGGCATGGGGGCTGTGAAGGCACTATTTCATTTTGTACAAACAGGACTCCACATTGGGGCTTTGGGCATTACATAACATTGGGCCTACTTCTTAAGTCTGTGTCCTGCAATGTGTCCTTTAACTGCCACTAGATGACCAGGGTGCTCATGCTCAGTACTGTTATAGGCCTGTGATTTTTGGGCATGGGGGCTGTGAAGGCACTATTTTATTTTGTAAAAACAGGACCCCACATTGGGGAATTGGGCATTACATTACATTGGGCCTACTTCTTAAATCAGTCTCCTGCAATGTGTCCTTTAACTGCCACTAGATGACCAGGGTGCATGTGCTCAATAGTGTTATAGGCCGGTGAAATTTGGGCAAGTGGGCTGTGACGGCACTATATTTTTAAGTCCAAAAAGGACTACACATTGCGGAATTGGGCATGACATTTCTTTGGGCCTATTTCTTAACTTAACTTAACTACTTCCTGCAATCTGTCCTGTACCTGCCAGTAGATCACCAGGGTCAACGTGCTCTGTGTTAGGAGTCCAGTTCCCGCCTCTGCACAGGGGGAATCTCAGGCCATCTCTGCTGCGGTCTCCCATTCTTCTCCTGCTGCAGTGGAGCCTGCTCAGCAGAGTCGTCAGTCCCAGCGTCTCGCTCCGTCTGACTCTGTACAAAGAGTTACTTCTGCTTTTCCTGCTTCTGCCATTGAAGTCAGTGCTGGGTAGCGGTGAGCAGATGCCTCTGGGACTAAGTCCTGCTTTTCTCGTTCTGAGCATGCCCAGAGTAAGATGTCTCAGTGGAGATCGAGGGTCACATGTTCAGATACTGCAGCTAAAGCCATTGGTCCTTCAGGAAGGTCCTGTAGGTGCTCAGGCTCTGTGGCAGCCTCTCATTGGTCCTTCTAGGAAGGTCCTGTACGTGCTGCAACTATTTAAGGCTCGCATGGTCGCACGGCCATGCGCTAGTATCTTTCTATGTTATGTGCTTTGCGCCAGTGTGGTCATGTAAGTTTGTGTTCAGGGACCCAGCTGAAATAAGCCCCTAGAATGCTGGCACCTCCGGCGAGGAGATTGTGTGTGTATGTATTCAGGGACCTGGCTGAAATAAGCCCCTAGAATGCTGGCACCTCTGGCGAGGAATTTTGTGTGCATGCATGACCACTAACTGCTCTGTTGGGTAGTTAGCCTGTGCTTCTGTGAAGTCTAACAGGGCGCAGTGCTTTGATTTCACGGCTACTCTGTGAATTAACAGAGTTAGTTCATACCACCATATAGTTCCGCCGTTTGCTAGCAGCAGGTTCTCCTGCACGGTGGACCCCGGGCTGCGAACGCATCAATTACAATAAAACATCTATATTTACTCGGTGCGTTCCGCTAGCCCTAACACTCTGTATGGTGCATTTTGGCCAAGGGGGCTGTAATGGCACTATTTTAATCAGTCCATAAAGGACACCACATTGGGGAATTGGGCATGGCATTCTATTAGGCCTATTTCTTAACTCGGTCTCCTGCAATCTGTCCTGTACATGCCACTAGATCACCAAGGTCAACGTGCTCTGTACAGTGCATTTTGGCCAAGGAGACTGTCATGCCACTCTTTTATTTAAAAAAAAAAAAGGATTTTACATTGGGGAATTGGGCATGACATTACTTTTGGCCTACCTCTTAACTCGGTCTCCTGCAATCTGTCCAGTTCCTGCCAGTAGATCACCAGGGTGAACGTGGTCTGTACGGGGCATTTAGGGCTAGGGGGCTTTGATGGCACTATTTTCATCAGTCCAAAAAGGACCCCACATTGGGGAATTGGGCATGCTATTCCATTGGGCTTAATTCTTAACCCTGTCTCCTCCAATGTCTCTGAAGTTTGGTCAAGGAGGACTGTGATGGCACTAGTCTATTTTTACAAAAGGTACCCCCATTGGTGAAACCACATCCTTGTTGGCAAACACTTCATAACATTTGTGTACCATAAAGAGCTCACTTGAAAAGCTCCTTTTTGTGTTGCCTGGCTGCTAACATTGGACACAATACACTTCATATAAATTTGATAAAGCAGTGCTGTTACTTTGCCTCAGTAGTTCATTAAAAATATAGCTTTGTCCACTATATTAGTTTCTCTCCTTGTGAGCTTTAACTTTGTCTGCCTCAAATGTACAAATAAAGAAAATACAAATTGCCATTTGAAAACAAGATTGAAATACTGTATACCTAATGCTTTCAAACAATCACATAACTAAATGTTTTACAAGAAATGCAGCTATGTGACAGACAATGCTCATAGTGACAGGATCTTGATAAATGTTTGTTTATTCACTTCAAAAACATTTCTAAGCCTCTCTATCTTTGCTGTTTGTCATTGTAAAACATTAAGGTTTACTGAAACTATGCCGGTGGTGATTTGATCTAAATCCTTGTGGCTTTTATTTTCTAGGGGTTTGTGGCCCCTCGTCTGATGACACCATGACATCTCAGTTTCATCCAACCTTGAAAAGTGGCCACCTGAAGGTGTGGGTGAAACTAGAGTTACTACATAGTGTTATTCACTACATAAGACCAGAGAAACATGACTAAGACAGATGCCAAAACTGGGGTACCTGTGCATGTACAGTGTGCCGATACCTGCATAATTGGGGACGCCCATGCAGTGTAGGCAATCTCCCAGGGGTTCTCTGTCTTGGTGTTGCTTTTCTGATATTCCAGACGGATGATGTTTAAAAGCTTTTTCGTGATGATCTAACTATACTGTATGTAGTTAATCTTCATATATACGTAATCACTATATTTATTTAATCCTTATATGTACTTATTAACCTGTGTATGTTGACACATACAAAAATGTACGCACTCACACTATTCAAATCATACTATTCCTTGAATTTTGCAGTTTGCAATAAAATTGCCTTGTATTGCAAGTGTAAGCCTTTTTTAAAGCCATATCTGAAACTTAGTGTTAAAAACATGTCAAATAAATTTGCCAAATTCTCATGTAAATAATTGTGCAAAGAGGGAACCATCATACCATTACAAAATATGAGTGAATTTTCCTGGGCCCATCCAGTATGTGGGTTCCAAGGCCTAATGGGTTGCATTTGACTATACAGCAGGGCTCGCCTTCCTGCCAATGTATAAAACAAAGGAGTATGGAACACAAAATGCATATTGTGAACTGGATTTTCATGGGCCTATCCAGTATGTGGGTTCCAAGGCCTAATGGGGTGCATATGACTATGCAGCAGGGCTCACCTTCCTGCCAATGTATAAAACAAAGGAGTATGGAGCACAAAATGCATATTGTGAAGTAGATTTTCATGTGCCCATCCACTATGTGGGTTCAAAGGCAAGGCAATCTTGCCTTGCACAGGCGTGTACTATGGAGGACAGAGAATGAACTTCAATCCAATATTGCAGCCAGCGGATAAGGAAAGGGTGAATCAAACACCCGAAAACCCCGCCTCTATGGCTGAAAATTGTTCCCTCCAAATTAAGGTGACAGAGTCCCTTTAAAGTTGAAAAATGCTTCAAAAACACTGCCTCTGAACTAAGCCTAAGCAGGGGAGGAAATTTTCGGTCTGGGGTTAAATATTTAGCCTTACAGGCAAGTCATTAACCTGCAAAGGATGTTCCTTGACATATTTCCAAGCAAAACCCGTTTTGATTTCGTTTTCATGTGTTTTTTGTGGCACCGGGAAAAATGGCATGAATCGCGGAAAAAAATGTTTACAGCTGTGAACTAGGAGTCAGGAATGCTTCCTGGTGGATCCCCATGAGGTCCCTGTGTCATTTGAGCAGTGTTTCAATCATTTTCAGACGTTTTTAGACCTAAAAAGGACCCCCGGGGGATCGCGGTAAAAATACTCGGATCTCCCCTAGACTTACATTGGGTATTAAAATCTGCTCGACCCGAACAACGAGAACCCGAACATTTTTGTGCTCGCCCATCACTAATAACCCCGTAACGACCGCTGATACGCCTTTTAACGGCGGCAGTTAATGGTACTTAAACCACAGCGCCGTTAATTAACGGCGCTGTGGAAAAAGTGAATAGCGCCCCCAGTGTTGCATTTTCTCTGGGGTCTCGGTTGCCGGGTGTAGCCGAGACCCCAGAGAACATGATTCGGGGTTTTTTACCGACCCCCGGGTTGCGATCGCCGGTAATTAACCGTTTACCGGCGGTCGCAAAAAAAAGCGATTTCCCATTTAATTTCTCTGTCCTCCAATGTGATCGCACACCAGAGGACAGAGAAATGGGGTTCCCGATTGCCCCCCGATACCCACCTGTCTTCCCTGGTGCTCCTCGTGGCTCCCGATGGGCGCCGCCATCTTTTTCCGGCAAAAAAATGGCGGCGCATGCGCAGTGCGCCCGCCGGCCAGCACCCGAAAGATCTTTGGGTCTCATCTGCCAGGGGTAGCCGACACCCCAAAGAACATGATCGGGGTCGGTTTTTACTGACCCCTGTTTTGCAATCGCCAGCAATTAACTATTTACCGGCGGTCGCAAAAAAAAAGCGATCTGTCATTCTCTGTCCTCTGATGTGATCACACATCAGAGGACAGAAAAATAGGGGGATTCGGGGACCCTGTTATACTTACCGGTGTCCCTGGATCCTCCTGCGTCTCCTCCTTCCCGCCGGCTTCTTCATCGGGAAAGAAAATGGTGGGCGCATGCGCAGTGCGCCCGCCATGATCTGCCGGCCGGCAGCTAGAGGAGTTGGGGCCAATATTAGGGTTAGGGTTGGGGCTAAATTTTTAGGGTTAGGGTTAGGGCTAGGGTTAGGCTTATTTCACACTTGCGTCGGTACGGGGCCGTCGCAATGCGTCAGCCTGACGTACCGACGCATGTTGTGAAAATTGTGCACAACATGGGCAGCAGATGCAATTTTTCAATGCATTCGCTGCCCAGTCTATGTCCTGGGGAGGAGGGGGCAGAGTTATTGCCACGCATGCGCGGTCGGAAATGGCGGACGCGACGTACAAAAAAAGATTACATTGAAAGTTTTTTTTGTGACGACGGTCCGCCAAAACACAACGGATCCAGTGCACGACGGACGCGATTTGTGGCCATCCGTCGGCAATATAAGTTTATGGGCAAAAATGGCCTGTGGGCACATTTGCAGGATCCGTTTTTTGTCCAAAACGACGGATTGCGACGGATGCCACACAATGCAAGTGTGAAAGTAGACTCATGGCTAGGGTTAGGGTTGGGGCTAAAGTTAGGGCTAGGGTTAGGGTTGGGGCTAAATTTAGGGTTAGGGTTAGTAGGGTTAGAGCTAAAGTTAGTGTTAGGGCTAGGGTTAGGGTTGGGGCTAAAGTTAGGGCTAGGGTTGGGGCTAAACTTAGGGCTAAGGTTGTGGCTAAAGTTAGGGTTAGATTTGGGATTAGGGTTAGGGTTTGGATTAGGGTTGGTATTAGGGTTAGGGTTGGCAATAGGGTTACGTTTGGGAATAGGGTTAGGTTTGGGATTATGGTTAAGGTTAGGGTTGGGATTAGGGTTAGGGGTGTATTGGAATTAGGGTTAGGTTTGAGGTTAGGGTTGAGATTAGGATTAGGGTTATGGTTAAGGTTGAGATTAGGGTTGTTTTGGGGTTAGGGTTATGATTATCATTAGGGTTGTGATTAGGATTATGGATCGGGTTGTGATTAGGGTTAGGGGAGTGTTGGGGTTAGGGTTGAAGTTAGAATTGGGGGGTTTCCACTGTTTAGGTACATCAGGGGGTCTCCAAACATGACAGCCAATTTTGCGCTCAAAAAGTCAAATGGTGCTCCCTCCCTTCTGAGCACTGCCGTGCGCCCAAACAGTGGTTCACCCCCACATATGGGGCATCAGCGTACTCGGGATAAATTGGACAACAACTTTTGGGGTCCTATTTCTCCTGTTACCCTTGTGAAAATAAAAACTTGGGGCTAAAAAATCTTTTTTGTGGAAAAAAAATATTTTTTATTTTCACGACTCTGCATTATAAACTTCTGTGAAGCACTTGGGCATTCAAAGTTCTCACCACACATCTAGATAAGTTCATTGGGGGGTCTAGTTTCCAAAATGGGGGCACTTGTGGGGAGTTTCTACTGTTTAGGTACATCAGGGGCTCTGCAAACGCAACACAACGCCCGCAGACCATTCTATCAAAGTCTGCATTCCAAAATGGCACTCCTTCCCTTCCGAGCTCTGCCGTGCGCCCAAACAGTAGTTTACTCCCACATATGGGGTACCAGCATACTCAGGACAAATTGGACAATAACGTTTGGGGTCCAATTTCTCTTGTTACCCTTGTGAAAATAAAAACTTGGGGGCTTAAAAAATCTTTTTTGTGGAAAAAATATATTTTTTATTTTTACGACTCTGCATTATAAACTTCTGTGAAGCACTTGGGCATTCAAAGTTCTCACCACACATCTAGATAAGTTCCATGGGGGGTCTAGTTTCCAAAATAGGGCTACCTGTGGGGGGTTTCTACTGTTTAGGCACATCAGGGGCTCTCCAAACGCGACATGGCGTCTGATCTCAATTCCAGCCAATTCTACATTGAAAAAGTAAAACGGCACTCCTTCTCTTCCAAGCTCTGCGGTGCACCCAAACAGTGGTTTAGCCCCACATATGGGGTATCGTCGTATTCAGGAGAAATTGCACAACTAAATTTCTGTTTTTACACTTGTGAAAATAAAAAAAAATGGTTCTGAAGTAAAATGTTTGCAAAAAACAGTTAAATGTTCATTTTTTCCTTCCACATTGTTTCAGTTCCTGTGAAGCACATAAAGGGTTAATCGCAAGTAATATCGAAGAAATGTTACCACTAACATGAAGTACAATATGTCATGAAAAAACAATCTCAGAATTAGCGGGATCCGTTAAAGAGTTCCAGAGTTATAACCTCATAAAGTGACAGTGGTCAGAATTGTAAAAATTGGCTCGGTCACTAAGGGGTTAAACAGCGATTTCTCATTTTTACACCACCATTTTTTTTTCGGGACCACATCATATTTGAAGTCACTTTGAGGGGTCTATATGTTAGAAAATACCCTAAAGTGACACCATTCTAATAACTGCATCCCTGAAGATGTACAAAACTACATTCAAGAAATTTATTAACCCCTCAGTTGCTTCACAGGAATTTTTGTAATGTTTAAAAAAAAATGAACATTTAACTTTATTTCACAAAAAATTTACTTCAGATCCATTTTTTTTTTTCCCAAGGGTATCAGGAGAAATTGGACCCCAATGTTCGATCAGATAAGAGGAGAGAGAAATTAAATGGAAAATCTGACTTTTTTTGTGGTCGCTGTTACACCATTACCAACAGCGTTCGCAACACTGGGGTCGGAAAAAACCGACCCGAACCATGTTCTCTCGGGTCTCAGCTACCCCCGGCAACCGAGGCCACAGAGAGATTCCGACGCAGGGGGCGCTATAACCTTAAACCTCAGCACTGTTAAAAAGCGGCGCAGTGGTTAAGTGCCTTTAACTGCCGCCGTTAAAAGGCGTATTGGTGGTCGATAAGGGGTTAAATGTAACTCTCATCATTCTCCCCTGCTCTCGCGCTGATCACCGGCAGAGCAGGGGAGAATGATGAGAGCTGTGTTCAGCACCAGGCGCCAGGGAATAGCGCTTACTGTAACGCTTCTTCCCTGGCGCTCGTCCGTGTGGTACTGATGTAGCACACACATGTCACATGTGTGCCCCAAGTATTAGGCTGCCGTCACACTAGCAGTATTTGGTCAGTATTTTACATCAGTATTTGTAGCCAAAACCAGGAGTGGAACAATTAGAGGAAAAGTATAATAGAAATATGTCACCACTTCTGTATTTATCACCCACTCCTGATTTTGGTTTACAAATACTGAGACAGAATACTGACCGAATACTGCTAGTGTGATGGCAGCCTTACACACACAGAAACTGACATCTCCGGTCCAGGAAATATCAGGACATATGAAAGAGACCTTATAGCTGGTTTTTATGCTTGGCAGCTGTCACTCGCTAAAATACGCTTTTTATTGCAAAAAATAGTTATTGCATCACCACATTTTGAGAGCTATAATTTTTCCATATTTTGGCCCACAGAATCATATGAGGTCTTATTTTTTGCGGGACAAGCTGACATTTATATTGGTATAATTTTCGGGCGCATGAAATTTTTTGATCACTTTCTATTCCAATTTTTGGGAGACAGAATGAGCAAAAACCAGCAATTTGTGAATTTTTTTTTTTTTGGGGGGGGCGTTTACACCGTTCCACGTGTGGTAAAATTGATAAGGCAGTTTTATTCTTCGGGTTAGTACGATTACAGTGATACCTCTTTTTGTATGTTTTGGCGCTTTTATATAATAAAAACTATTTTATATAAAAAAAATAATTATTTTTGCATCGCTTTATTCTGAGAGCTTTAACTTTATTTTTCTGATGATGGAGCTGTATTGCAGCTTGTTCTTTGCGGGACAAGATGATGTTTTCAGCGGTACCTTATCTGTCTTTTTGATCCACTTTTTGTTCAGCGGTATGATGATAAAGCATTGTTTTTGCCTAGTTGTTTTTTATGGGGTTCACTAAAGGGGTTAACTAGTTGGACAGTTTTATAGGTTGGGTCATTATGGACGCAGTGACACCAAATATGTGTACTTTTATTGTTTAGATTTTTTTCCATTCAAATATTTATTTATTGATATAATAAAGATTGATTTTTGATTATTATTATTTTAAAATATTGTTACGATATTTTTTTTTTATTTTTTTTTACTTTATTCTTACTTTTATACTTTGTCCAACTATGGGACAATCATTTTGTGCAGGCTAATCGCATATATGGCATGCAGATGAAGCAGATCTGCATGCCATATACAGTTGTGGCCAAAAGTATTGACACCCCTGCAATTCTGTCAGATAATACTCAGTTTCTTCCTGAAAATGATTGCAATCACAAATTCTTTGGTATTATTATCTTCATTTAATTTGTCTTAAAAAACACAAAAGAGAATGAAGCAAAAAGCAAAACATTGATCATTTCACACAAAACTCCAAAAATGGGCCAGACAAAAGTATTGGCACCCTCAGCCTAATACTTGATTGCACAACCTTTAGCCAAAATAACTGCGACCAACCGCTTCCGGTAACCATCAATGAGTTTCTTACAATGCTCTGCTGGAATTTTAGACCATTCTTCTTTGGCAAACTGCTCCAGGTCCCTGATATTTGAAGGGTGCCTTCTCCAAACTGCCATTTTTAGATCTCTCCACAGGTGTTCTATGGGATTCAGGTCTGGACTCATTGCTGGCCACCTTAGAAGTCTCCAGTGCTTTCTCTCAAACCTTTTTCTAGTGCTTTCTGAAGTATGTTTTGGGTCATTGACCTGCTGGAAGACCCATGACCTCTGAGGGAGACCCAGCTTTCTCAAACTGGGCCCTACATTATGCTGTAAAATTTGTTGGTAGTCTTCAGACTTCATAATGCCATGCACACGGTCAAGCAGTCCAGTGCCGGAGGCAGCAAAGCAACCCCAAAACATCAGGGAACCTCTGCCATGTTTGTCTGTAGGGACCGTGTTCTTTTCTTTGAATGCCTCTTTTTTTCTCCTGTAAAGTCTATGTTGATGCCTTTGCCCAAAAAGCTCTACTTTTGTCTCATCTGACCAGAGAACATTCTTCCAAAACGTTTTAGGCTTTTTCAGGTAAGTTTTTGCAAACTCCAGCCTGGCTTTTTTATGTCTCGGGGGAAGAAGTATGGTCTTCCTGGGTCTCCTACCATACCAGTCCCTTTTCATTCAGATGTCTACGGATAGTGCGGGTTGACACTGTTGTACCCTTGGACTGCAGGGCAGCTTGAACTTGTTTGGATGTTAGCAGAGGTTCTTTATCCAAAATCCGCACAATCTTGCGTTGAAATCTCTTGTCAAATTTTCTTTTCGGTCCACATCTAGGGAGGTTAGCCACAGTGCCATGGGCTTTAAACGTCTTGATAACACTGCGCACTGTAGACACAGGTACCTTCAGGTCTTTGGAGATGGACTTGTTGCCTTGAGATTGGTCATGCTTCCTCACAATTTGGTTTCTCAAGTCCTCAGACAGTTCTTTGGTCTTCTTTCTTTTCTCCATGCTCAATGTGGTACACACAAGGACACAAGGACAGAGGTTGAGTCAACTTTAATCCATATCAACTGGCTGCAAGTGTGATTTAGTTATTGCCAACACCTGTTAGGTGCCACAGGTAAGTTACAGGTGCTGTTAATTACACAAATGAGAGAAGCGTCACATGATATTTCGAACAGTGCCAATACTTTTGTCCACCCCTTTTTTATGTTTGGTGTGGAATTATATCCAATTTGGCTTTAGGACAATTCTTGAATGAAGATAATAATAACAAAGAATTTGTGTTTGCAATCATTTTCAGGAAGAAACTGAGTATTATCTGACAGAATTGCAGGGGTGTCAATACTTTTGGCCACAACTGTAAGCTGTCAGCGCTGCACTTTCTGCACACTGACATGAGAGACTTCCTGACATGCACTGCGCATGACAGGATGTTTCTTAGCTCTGGTAATCCGGATGTCAGCCCCTCTGCCGGCACCGGAACGCTATGATCTTGTTTGATCGCAATGTTCTGGAGGTTAAAGTGCCAGGAGTGGGAGCGGTCTGTGATGGCTCCTGACACTTAGTGTCAGGTGTCAGCTATGAGAATCAGCTGACACCCAGCCGCTATTGGCAGCGCTCCCCCCGTGAGCGCGGCCGATCACCATGACATACTATCCCGTCTATGGTCTAATTGTGTTGAGGCACATGGACGGGATAGTTCGTCAGATGGCAAAAATAGGGTTAAATCATATATTTCAGAGATTTACATGGAAACCCCAGTATAAGCGCTCAGTGCAGAGCACAGGATAAATGTGTGCCAACTTTTACTGCAATCTTTTGGAAGCAGAATAAGCAAATCAACAGCAGTCTGATTGTAACTGGTCATTCTCCATGAAATCTGTGGAATATAAAGATCCACTAGAGAGCTGAATTACAGCTCCATACAACTGGGCATAATTTACTATTAAATTATTATTTCTGTTTTCTATAGTTTTTGGTGACATCCACATCACTACCATCTGCTCATATCTAAATGAACAGGTTCATGTTACTTACTTTTGAATGCTGAGGTATTGACTGTTGCTGACTTCCCATACATGCCTGATGGAGTGCCACCACTGGACATAAAACGCCATTGGTGTTTATTTTTATCTGAATAATATTGAATTAGGTGTAATATGTATGCCGCTCATTCGATTCTACTTATTTGGATAGAGAATGGTAAATCAACCAAGATCACGTATCCACAACTCCTATTATATGACGGCCAAGCTGCTCGAAACTCATTCAAGTGAACACAAAGTTGAAATTATAGTAACATGGTAAAGAGATCTGAAGAAAGCACTGAATGGTTCCCAACACTGGATTGTTATAATCTTGTTAATTGCAAGATCATTTAGAAATTGATTCTATGTAGAACAATTTCCTGATCTTTAAATCACAATTTGTAGCATTCCTGAAAAGACGTGATCACCATTTTTATAGCGATTGCTAGTACACTGAAAGAAATGTTATCAGCTATTAGACACGAGAGAACTGATTTTGGGGGATTTAATTCACGTGGATCCACCAAAATGGCAGACAGTTACTATTTTCTGGATTCTTTTCTCACCTTTACTTAAGCCACTTATGCCACTTTCTGGACTTCAGTTCTTCCATCGCTCCATTGTGCACCTGAATTCTCATGACATGTGGCACATCCTAACGTGACAGTACAAAGTCATTCTATGATTGACCTCGTGTAGTCAAGTGGCGTGCCACACACATCATGATAATAATAATAATACATATTTATATAGTGCCAACATATTCCACAGCGTTTTGCAATTCAACAGTTCATATACAGTCATAACAAAGTTAACGATAATACAATATTTAATGTAAAGATAATGACCCTGCCCGTAAGAGCTTACAATCTACAATGAGGTGGGGGTGACAAAGTACAGGAGTGTATTTACTATGATGGTCCAGCCATCTTGAGGAAGTGGGTGTAGATAAAGGTTGGCTGAGGTAGACACCAACGAATATTTGTAGTGCTTTTAGAAGTGATGGAGTTTGATTGAGGGTTATGATCAGTGAAGTAGAGAATGAACTACATATAAAAGGACTTTGATTTGGGAACGTGATAGGCCGCCCTAAATAGATGTGTTTTTAGGGAGTGCCTAAAATTGTGTAAGTTATGGCTAATCTTAATTTCTTGAGGTAGAGCATTTCTGAGGATTGGTGCAACTTGGGAGAAGTCTTAGAGCTGGGAGTGGGAGGTACGGATTAGTGTGGATGTTAGTCGAAGGTCACTTGCGGAGCTTAACAAGTGGATAGGATGATAAACAGAAATGAGGGAGGAGATGTTAGAGGGTGCCGCATTGTGGAGAGCTTTGTGGGTGAGAACAAGCAGTTTAAATTGGATCCTATAATGTATGGGCAGCCAGTGCAATGACTGGCACACAACGGAGGCATCCAAGTAACGATTAGCCGGATAGATGACCCTGGCTGCATCATTAAGGATGGACTGGAGAGGGGAAAGTCAAGTGAGGGGGAGGCCAACTAATAAAGAATTACAGTAGTCAAGGGGGAGTGGATAAGGGCAATAGTTAGGGTTTCTGTTGTTTTTATGGTGAGAAAGGGGCAGATACTCGAGATATTCTTTAGGTGTAAATGGGCAAAAGATTGTATATGGGAGGTGAAGGAAAGATTGGTATCAAACATAACACCCAGACAGCGCGCCTGCTGCTGAGACGTTATTTTGATGCCACCCACGTAGAGGGAGATGTCAGCAATAGGGAGGTGAGTAGATGGTGGGAGCAGAAGAAGCTGAGTTTTGGAAAGGTTGAGTTTCAGATAGAGAGTGGACATGATGTTGGAAATTGCGGACAGACAGTCACTTGTGTTCTGCAGTACAGCGGGGGTAAGGTTAGGGGATCACATGTATAGTTATGTGTCATCAGCATAAAGATGGTACTGAAAGCCAAATTTGCTGATGGTCTACCCATTTGGGGCTGTGTAGAGGCAGAAGAGGACCCAGGACTGAACCCTGAGGGACCCAATAGTGAGATGTAAAGGAGACAAAGTGGAGCCAGCAAACGATACACTGAAGGAGTAGTCAGAAAGAGAGGAAGAGAACAAGGAAAGAGCAGTGTACTTTATGCCTTTTGATTGGAGCATGGAGAGTAGGAGATGATGGTACACAGTGTCAAAAGCTGCAGAGAGATCAAGAAGAAAGCGCAGAGAGTGGTCTCCATTACATTTTGCTGTCAAAAGCTCATTGGTCACTTTGATGGGTCCAGTTTCTGTAGAATAGGGGGTGAAAGCCAGACTGTGAGGGATCTAGGAGAGAGTAAGTGGAGAGGTAACGGGTAAGACAGGAGCAGACCAGGCACTCCAAGAGATTGAAGGGAACCGGAGATTGGAGACTGGTCTGTAGTTGTTTGTGCAGGATGAGTCGAGAGAGGGTTTTTTTTAATAATGGATAGTAATGATAGAGTGTTTGAAGGAAGAGGTGAAGATACCAGAAGAGAGGGAGAGATTGAAGATCTTAGTTAGGTGAGTAGAGAAGACAGGAGAAAGAGACTAGAGTAGGTGTGTCGGAATGGGGTCAGTAGTGCATGTAGTAAGATGAGAAGACGAGAGAAACCTGGAGATTTCTTCTATGAATGGGTCAAATGTAGAGAGTGAGCCTATCTTGCCACCCACATTTTCTGTGTGAATCCTATAATTGCAAGGAAAGAAGACTGAGGAGCGGTGGTGATGTTGAAAATATAAGAACAGGTATGAAAAGTTGAGTGTAAAGTTTTATTTTATTTTTTTCAACTCCTTTTCTTCCTCATGGTAACTGGAGCAGATTCAACGCAAAGTTTATTAGGACTGAATTGAATTTGCTGGCTAAATATGAGGAAATCTGGACTAATAAAATTTTGGAAAAATCAATCATTTCATCTAGCTGTGAAAACATTTCTAGAAAACAGGTAAATCTATACCTGAAAGGGTTGTGCTGAATTTCCAAGCACATAATTTCAATTTCCGCTATCATAAAACCCAAACATCAGGCGCTTTACTGTGTAGATCTGATTGGGATTGAAATTTCATTGTGATGCTGCATAATGACTTGGACGAGGATGTAAACAAGATTTCAGAAAATTACTGTCTTCCCCCAAACTACGCCCGTGTTTATTGGATCTCTGCTTCGGAGTCTATAATCGTTTGTGATTTTATGCTTCAGTCCAAAGTTTCCTTTCTCCGCTAAGTGTCACTTTAACATGGATATCTGCCAGTGATGAATTTAATCATCATCGACTAACACCGAAGGTACAGAGTGAGTGGCTTGGAATTTAACATGAGAACAAGAGGACACAAAATGTCACAGCAATGCAGAAAATATCTTTGTTATGCCCTTTGGCGCCGATGGAAGATTAAGAATTCTGACATTGCCAGAAAATATATTTCTCTCAAACTCTTCTGATGAGATGTTGTTTGACTTTCAGGCTGTTCCTTCTGATCTTCTAACAGTTTTCTTCACATTTATGCATTTTGAGTTCAGCCATGTTGTCTTCCTCCCATAGGCGTAATACGGAACACAAAATTTAAAGGGGATTTATAGTTTGCGCCATCAAATCAATCAATTTTCAGTGCGAGCTCTACAACATTGCTATAATTTCTACAATATTCCCTTAAACTTTTTAAGAACTTTTCTTGTTCCTCTTGAATAAGGAAGGACCTAGTAATGTTTTATTTCTTTTTATTATATATAAAATACTGTCCTAAGTGGGTGATGATCACTTGAACACATTGAACGTTTCGATTAACTATTGCAAGTAGAGATCTTGAAAACCATTAATGAAGGTATGCGTAAAGTATATTGGACAAGTTCTTATTTTATTAATAAATGAATAACCTAGTGTACCTTTATTTTTGCACAAAACCTTTAGAAAAGTATTTTCTGTCTAACACCATTCATTTTTTTTTAAGTTCACTTTCAGTACTATTCGGCCACCACTATAGGATATGGAATTTTCGTTCCCACTTCATAAAATGAATTGTCCAATGACTTGCCTTATCTCAGCTGAAAGCACGTTTTTCTGTTGTGACAGGAGAGCAGGAGCAGAGACAAAGACCAGCCCCTTTTCCTGTAGAGTAGCAGAGGCCAGCCTCCACTTCCTGTAGACAGTGCTCTGTCCTCACTTCCTATAATGTATCTCAAAATCTAGAGTGCCTTTCGAAAGTATTTGGCCCCCTGGAACTTTTCAACCTTTTCCCACATATCATGCTTCAAACATCAAGATACCAAATGTAAATTTTTGGTGAAGAATCAACAACAAGTGGAACAAAATTGTGAAGTTGAATGAAATTTATTGGTTATTTTAAATTTTTGTGAAAATTCTAAAACTGAAAAGTGGGGCGTGCAATATTATTCGGTCCCTTTAATTTAATACTTTGTTGTGCCACCTTTTCCTGCAATTACAGCTGCAGGTCGCTTGGGGTATGTCTCTATCAGTTTTGTACATCAAGAGACTGAAATTCTTGCCCATTCTTCCTTGGCAAACAGCTTGAACTCAGTGAGCTTTGATGGAGATCGTTTGTGAATAGCAGTTCTCAGCTCTTTCCACAGATTCTCGATTGGATGGAGGTCTGGACTCTGACTTGGCCATTCTAACACCTGGATACGTTTATTTGTGAACCATTCCATTGTAGATTTTGCTTTATGTTTGGGATCATTGTCTTGTTGGAAGACAAATCTCCGTCCCAGTCTCAGGTGTTTTGTAGACTCCAACAGGTTTTCTTCAAGAATGGTCTTGTATTTGGCTCCATTTATCTTCTCATCAATTTTATCCATCTTCCCAGTCCCTGCTGAAGAAAAGCAGGCCCAAACCATGATGCTGCCACCACCATGTTTGACAGTGGGGATGGTGTGTTCAGGGTGATGAGCTGTGTTGCCTTTATGCCAAACATATTGTTTGGCATTGTTGCCAAAAAGTTCAATTTTGGTTTCATCTGACCAGAGCACCTTCTTCCACATGTTTGGTGTGTCTCCCAGGTGGCTTGTTACAAACTTTAAACTACACTTTTTATGGATATCTTTGAGAAATGACTTTCTTCTTGCCACTCTTTCATAAAGGCCAGATTTGTGCAGTGTACGACTGATTGTTGTCATATGGACAGACTGTCCCACCTCAGCTGTAGATCTCTGCAGTTTATCCAGAGTGATCATGGGCCTCTTGGCTGCATCTCTGATCAGTCTTCTCCTTGTTTGAGATGAAAGTTTAGAGGGACGGCCGGGTCTTGGTAGATTTGCAGTGGTATGATACTCCTTCCATTTCAATATGATCGCTTGCACAGTGCTCCTTGGGATGTTTAAAGTTTTGGGAATCATTTTGTATCCAAATCCAGCTTTAAACTTCTCCACAACAGTATCACGGACCTGCCTGTTGTGTTCCTTCAACTTCATGATGCTCTCTGGGCTTCAAACAGAACCCTGAGACTATCACAGAGCAGGTTCATTTATACGGAGACTTGATTACACACAGTTGGATTATATTTATCATCATTAGGCATTAAGGACAGCATTGGATCATTCAGAGATCCACAATGAACTTCTGGAGTGAGTTTGCTGCACTGAAAGTAAAGGGGCCGAATAATATTGCACGCCCCACTTTTAAGTTTTTGAATTTCCATAAAAATGGAAAATAACCAATAAATTTTGTTCAACTTCACAATTGTGTTCCACTTGTTGTTGATTCTTCACCAAAAATTTACATTTGGTATCGTATGTTTGAAGCATGATATGTGGGAAAAGGTTGAAAAGTTCCAGGGGGGGGGGTGAATACTTTCGCAAGGCACTGTATGTTAGAGACAAATTACAATGGCATTGGATACAATATTATACAGAAAGGAGATATTTTTTGATGAGAACTTTGTTGTGATATTGGGTGAACAGCACCAATTTTAAATTAAGTACTTTGCAGAATGTATATTTATCACACTAGATGGTGGCCCGATTATAACGCATCGGATATTCTAGAATATGCTTGTCCACGTAGTAAATTGCACAGCCCACGCAGTATATTGCCCAGCCATGCAGTATATTCCCCAGTCACGTAGTGTACAGCACAGAGCCACGTAGTATACAGCACAGACACGTAGTATACTGCCCAGTCACGTAGTATACTGCCCAGTCATGTAGTATATTGGCCGGTCACGTAGTATATTGCCCAGCCATGTAGTATATTGCCCAGTCATGTAGTATATTGCCCAGTCATGTAGTATACAGCACAGAGCCACGTAGTATATAGCACAGACACAGAGTATACTGCCCAGTCACGTAGTATACTGCCCAGTCATCAATAGTAAAAAGTTGGTCACATAGGATTAATAGCTGCGTTACCAGAGTGCGTTACACCACGGTCTGGTAACGCTGGCATTAACCCTGTGTGAGGGCTGACTGGAGGGGAGTATGGAGCGGGCACTGACTGCGGGGAGAAAGGAGTGGCCATGTTGCCACTGGACTGTGCCCATCGCTGATTGTTCGTGGCAATGGTCGTGGGCGTTTTGCCACGACCAATCAGCGACTTGGATTTCCATGACAGACAGAGGCCGCGACCAATGAATATCCGCGACAGAAAGAAGGACAGACGGAAGTGACCCTTAGACAATTATATAGTAGATTATCTATTAAATCAGAATAAGTTGTCTGAAAGTGCAGTTCCCATTTATTGTGCTGAATCTGTGATAGAGATGCAAGGCTGAAATTTGTACTCCTGCTGTGGATCTGACTAAGTATCTACATATGAATTATCCCCTTTAATTCAATAGGGCTAATCCACCATATAAAATAACAAAAAAAAAATTCATCAGCGCAACATTTTGAGGTAACGATAGCTTGTTGAGTATGATGCCCGAACAAAAGTGTGGACGATTCAAAGGAATTGAGGAAGGTAGAGTCAATGGCTGCAGCATCCGCAAATGAAACATTTAAGATAACATATTTATTTGATCACTCTAAAATTCTGAAATAATTAAAAGAAACACTAGAGCCATCGACTCTTTGTTAATCCGCCATGATTGTTCCATACCAAATTCCTAGCTATAATGAACTTGCTGTGGATTTCAAAAGCAGCAAGGAGATTGTTATTCCGCACAGATTTTTATCCACTGCTTTTACTGTAAAGAAGATATTAAATACTGCATGCATTTGATACAGATTATTAGTGGATCCTTTTTATAATTTAGGCAAGGAATACAGTCCAAAACTTTGACGAAATCCTGAACATGGATTAAGAAGGTGTCATGGGTTTAGTGTAACAGAGAGGAGCCAGAAGACTGCAGCGTCTGATTTCTCCTACTCCTGCACTGATTAGAAGCACTTCACCTTCTTACTAAACCGTGTACATTTCTTTTGGCAGTGGAGTGATTAATCTGCTCTGTTGAGAGCTCCAGAAGCTAAGGCTCTCAGCTGTGCACTGTCAGCCACTCCCATCTCCTATATAATCTGGGCTCTGGCTAGCAATCATTGTCAGACATAGCTTTTGCTGCATGGCTGGAGGTTGTTGTTGGTTATTGTAGGAGAAGGCATTTGGTGGATTTATCTGTGGCTCTTGCTAGGTTTTGAGTGGGTGATAATTCCCTTTCATCTCCTACTTTGGCTTAATCCTATCCTACACTCCCCGGTGCATTCCTCTGTTATATGTGTGAGTATATTTGTAGGTTTGGTACCTTTAGTTACCACTGTTCGTATTACCTTGTTAGGCTGGTTGGTGAACTACAGTATACTTTGACTCCCTTGTTCCCTTGGTGGGGGAAGGGTACAGACTGAGGGTAAATTCAGGAGCTAGGGCACTGTACATGGCCCCGGCATCTTCACCACTTGAAGTAACCTGGGGCAACAGGGCGAGCTAGGTTGCCCCCAAGCATTAGGAACAGGTAAGGAGCCCCAGGTCCTGGGTCTCCCGACAACAGTTGTGACAGAAAGTTTGTCATTTTTTTCTCATTTTATTACATTTTCTGCCCTAGATCAAAGGGATTTATTTAGCTAATGATCAGGAAAAGGAAGTCTACAGATGAGATGTTTGATGGAAATGATGAACCAAGCATATTCTGTCAAGTCAGCAGTCTTTCCCATGGTTGTGGAGCCTACTGAATCAAACTAAGGGACCCTTTTAAGTGCTTAGGAAGCCTTTGCAGGTGTTTTTTGTTAATTATTCTAATTTACTGACATAATGACTTGAGTTTTCATTGGCCGTAAGCCATAATCATCAACATTAACAGAAATAAACACTGGAAATGGATCACCTCTGTTTGTAATGACTCTATATAATATGAGTTTCACTTTTTGTATTGAAGAACTGAAGTAAATTATCTTTTTGATGACATTCTAATTTTGTGAGAAGCACCTGTATACAGTGGGGAAAATAAGTATTTGATCCCTTGCTGATTTTGTAGGTTTACCCACTGACAAAGATATGAATAGACTATAATTTTAAGGGTAGGTTAATTTTAACATTAAGAGATAGAATATCAAAAATAAAATCAAGAAAATCACACTGTACAAATTATAAAAATGTATTTGCATTTTACAGTGAGAAATAAGTATTTGATTCCCTACCAATCTTTAAGAGTTCTAGCTCCTACAGACCAGTTAGACGCTCCTAATCAACTCGTTACCTGCATTAAAGACAGCTGTCTTACACAGTCACCTTTATAAAAGACTCCTGTCCACACACTCAATGAATCAGTCAGACTCTAACCTCTACAACATGGGCAAGACCAAAGAGCAACCTTACTAGTGCTGAGCAAACGTGCTCGCCACTACTCGTTACACGCCCGTGTATCACTATACTCGTTGAGCTTGGCGAGCATTGAGCATTTCCAGGATTATTGGGCGGTAACTATGGTCTCCACCCAGCAGTTTTGGCGGACTTTAGAGACCCAATCACGGTGCAGGGATTGTCTGACAGGCCATGAAATGCCACAGCCATCTTTGTTGTGGTCGTGCAGTGATTGGCTTTGCCGCACAGCATCATCCCAAGTATAAGAGACCCAGCGCCGCCCTGCTCACCACATTCTGTTTCTGATTCAGCGAAAGTAGGGAGAGCTGCTGCCGAGATAGGGTCAGAATCATGGTTTTAGAGTTAGTGTAGGCCTGCAACTCTTAAATCCACAACTCAGAAACCAAAAGTACTTAGGGCTAATTCATGGGTCCCGATATTGCAGCACTAGGCAGGCAGGGCACAGCATATCCACATCAGTGCCACTGGCCTGCAGGCATTGTATGTGCGTCCATTGCTCCCACTGCATCCCTCCCAAAGCTCCATAACTGTCTGCTGCTGTAGCTTCTTTACTATATACCTAGTTGGATTTTTTTTCCAAAGATTCACCCCAAAAAACAAGAATACACAGTCTGTTCTGTCAGACTGAGGACTGTTGAAAAATCATAGTTTGTCAGCCAAACGTAGCATAGTCATGTGTGCTAGCCTTGTGCCACTTATTTTTTTTGTGTGTTTTAAATTCACCGAAAAAGGGCTCATATATCTGCGTGCTCCAAGTTTGGTTAATGTAGGGCGGTTTCCCACTTTTTTTGCTGTCTGATACTCTAATTATATACAGCACTATTTTGCTTTAAAAACAGGCCACATTTTTGCCAGTGTGGTATTTTTGTGACAGCCTTCATATATCTGCGTGCTCCAAGTTTGGTCATTGTAGGCCTGTGGACCACTTTTTTTACTGTCTGTTACTCTAATTATATACAGAACTATTTAGCTTAAAAAAAATATAAAAAGACCACTTAATTGCCAGTGTGTTATCGCTGTCAGACATCTGATGTATTTGTGGCCTACAAAAGCTAGAATTCAGGCCTACATTCAGCTTTATTTGCTGTCTGTTACCCTAGTTCGGTACACTATTTTAGTTTAAAAAATTAACAAATACAGGCCACATATCGAACAGTGTGGTATGTAGTTAAAAATACTTCTCTTTCAAGTTGTTATGGCTGCTTCATGACTGTGTTAAATGCTCCAACTACTTCTTCCACCATCATCATCTTCTGCCTAGAGGCAGTCACTGCGCACATAGAAAGTCTGAGGAGCAGAGTATGAACGCTTGGGCGGTGCTGTAGTCTGTCTCTGTATTATGAAGGCGTATGATCCCGCCAATAAAAGCATTACTGCCAGAAAGCAAGGAGCCATGTTCACAGTGAGCGCCAGAGAGCAAGGCACCGTGCGCTCCATGACCGTGAGTACAGCGCACGTTCGCAGTAGAGAGAGACAGTTCATGTTCCGTGTTCAGCTTTGCAAAGCAATAATTAAAGGGCACAGAGGAATGACAGAGGATGTTGGTACGGTCAGCAAGTTACTCGCTCAGCATTTTACAAAACAAAGAACTCCTTGTGAGAGTCATCCACGCCTCAGGGCCAGGGCGATAGGAGGGTGTGAGAAAACGCTCCCTGAACTTTGTCAGTGTTCCACTACCTCTGCTGGATTAGAGTTGTGTCTCTCTTACCGGTACTACTTGCTTGGCCAACGAACTGTGACCTCTTCTGCCAGCGTTTTCATATGGGAATTGTTTTAATATTTCAGCAAGAAGGGCCATATGGTCCTCCAACATTGTACTACACCTGTCTGCATCTGGAATAAGAAAAATAAAGTTCTACTTGTAGCGTGGGTCTGGAAGTGTCACCAGTCAGTATTCCCTGTCACCAAAAATTTAGAGAAAGTGAGGGTGACGGGAAAGGCAGCGGAATATAAACTTAGCCATGGGTGCAAGACTGCTAACAGTTGATACTTCCGTGTCATCACCAAGAGGACAACAGACCATGCTTACTCCTCCTCCTTGTCCTCAGGCCTCCACAACTTTCAACAAACCTCAGTAATATCATTGTACATACATCCTTGTAAATACACTCCCCTGTAGTTTTTATCTCCCCCACCTCACTGTAGATCAGAGTTCCCCAACTCCGGTCCTCAAGAGCCACCAACAGGTCATGTTTTCAGGATTTCCTTAGTATTGCACAGGTGACAGAATTATTGCCTGTGAAGGTGATGCAATTATCACCTGTGCAATACTAAGGAAATACTGAAAACATGACCTGTTGGTGGCTCTTGAGGAACAGAATTGGGGAACACTGATAGTAAGTAGTGTTGAGCATTCCGATACCGCAAGTATCGGGTATCGGCCGATATTTGCGGTATCGGAATTCCGATACCGAGTTCCAATATTTTTGCGATATCGGAAATCGGTATCGGATCCATATTAATGTGTAAAATAAAGAATTAAAATAAAAAATATTGATATACTCACCTCTCCGGAGGCCCCTGGACATCACCACTGGTAACCGGCAGCCTTCTTTGTTTAAAATGAGCGCGTTTAGGGACTTCCATGACGTCACGGCTTCTGATTGGTCGTGTGCCGCTCATATGACCGCCACGCGACCAATCAGAAGCCGCGACGTCATTCTCAGGTCCTAAATTCCTAGAATGAGGAGTTTAGGACCTGAGAATGACGTCGCGGCTTCTGATTGGTCGCGTGGCGGTCACATGAGCGGCACGCGACCGATCAGAAGCCGCGACGTCATTCTCAGGCCCTAAACTCCTCATTCTAGGAATTTAGGACCTGCGAATGACGTTGCGGCTTCTGATTGGTCGCGTCGCGGTCACATGAGCGGCACGCGACCAATCAGAAGCCGCGACGTCATTCTCAGGTCCTAAACGCGCTCATTTTAAACAAAGAAGCCTGCCGGTTACCAGCGGTGATGTCCAGGGGCCTCTGGAGAGGTGATTATATCAATATTTTTTATTTTAATTCTTTATTTTACACATTAATATGGATCCCAGGGCCTGAAGGAGAGTTTCATCTCCTTCAGACCCTGGGAACCATCAGGATACCTTCCGATACTTGGTGTCCCATTGACTTGTATTGGTATCGGGTATCGGTATCGGCGATATCCGATACTTTTCGGGTATCGGCCAATACTATCTGATACCGATACTTTCAAGTATCGGACGGTATCGCTCAACACTAATAGTAAGTAG
The DNA here is from genome assembly GCF_032444005.1 of Ranitomeya imitator. NCBI lineage: Eukaryota > Metazoa > Chordata > Amphibia > Anura > Dendrobatidae > Ranitomeya > Ranitomeya imitator. The sequence continues at coordinate 59,680,880 of NC_091282.1, read as the reverse complement.
TGTTGAGCGATACCGTCCGATACTTGAAAGTATCGGTATCGGATAGTATCGGCCGATACCCGAAAAATATCGGATATCGCCGATACCGATATCCGATACCAATACAAGTCAATGGGACATCAAGTATCGGAAGGTATTCTCATGGTTCCCAGGGTCTGAAGGAGAGGAAACTCTCCTTCAGGCCCTGGGATCCATAGGGATGTGTAAAATAAAGAATTAAAATAAAAAATATTGATATATTTACCTCTCCGGCGGCCCCTGAACTCAGCGCGGGTAACCGGCAGGCTTCGTTGTTCAAAATCAGCGCTTTTAGGACCTGAGAATCACGTCCCGGCTTCTGATTGGTCGCGGGCCGCCCATGTGACCGCCACGCGACCAATCACAAGCCGCGACGTCACCGCAAGCTATTAACGCGCTCATTTTTAAAAATGAGCGCGGTAATGACTTTCAAAGACGTAGCGGCTTGTGATTGGTCGCGTGGCCGTGACCAATCACAAGCCGCGACGTCACCGCAAGCTATTAACGCGCTCATTTTTAAAAATGAGCGCGTTAATGACTTTCAAAGACGTAGCGGCTTGTGATTGGTCGCGTGGCCGCGACCAATCACAAGCCGCTACGTCTTTGAAAGCCATTAACGCGCTCATTTTTAAAAATGAGCGTGTTAATAGCTTGCGGTGACATCGCGGCTTGTGATTGGTCGCGTGGCGGTCACATGGGCGGCCCGCGACCAATCAGAAGCCGGGACGTGATTCTCAGGTCCTAAAAGCGCTGATTTTGAACAACGAAGCCTGCCGGTTACCCACGCTGAGTCCAGGGGCCGCCGGAGAGGTAAATATATCAATATTTTTTATTTTAATTCTTTATTTTACACATCTCTATGTATCCGATACCCGATACCACAAAAGTATCGGATCTCGGTATCGGAATTCCGATACCGCAAGTGTCGGCCGATACCCGATACTTGCGGTATCGGAATGCTCAACACTAATAGTAAGCTGTCATGAGCAGGATGTTTTTTGGGGGGTTTCATTATTGTTCTCGTTGTTACTAAGGCTGGTTTCACATTTGCTTTTTTTGCCGCTGCGTTTGTAACGCATATAAACGCATGCGTTCGATTTTCCTATATTTAACATTAAAAACGCATGCTTTTTTTTACGCGCTTTGCCGCGTTTGACGACGCATGCGTCGTTTCAATGCTTGCGTCTTGGCGCGGAAATGCAACATGTAGTAATTTCTAGAGGAGTTTTTTGCCGGAAAAAAACGCATGCGTTCGATTGCGTTAAAAAACGTATTGCTGTCTATGTAAACGCATGCGTTTTTAACACATGCGTTTGGTTGCATTTTTGAACGCATGCGTTTCCATAGAGAAAAACAAGTCTAGACACTGATAAGCCACCCCCCACCATCAAGGTGATAAAGGGATCTAAACCCTAACCCTAACCCTAGCCCTAACCCTAAGCCACCATCAAGATGAAAAAGGGATCCAAACCCTAACCCTAACCCCAAAGGGATCCAAACACTAACCCTAACCCTAGCCCTAACCCTAACCCTAAGCCACCATCAAGATGAAAAAGGGATCCAAACCCTAACCCTAACCCAAAAGGGATCCAAGCCTTAACCCTAACCCTAACCCAAAAGGGATCCAAACCCTAACCCTAGCCCTAACCCTAACCCCAAAGGGATCCAAACCCTAACCCTAACCCTAGCCCTAACCCTAACCCTAGCCCTAACCCTAACCCTAACCCCAAAGGGATCCAAACCCTAACCCTAACCCCAAAGGGATCCAAACCCTAACCCTAACCCTAACCCTAACCCCAAAGGGATCCAAACCCTAACCCTAACCCTAATGGGAAAATGGAAATAAAAACATTTTTTAATTTTTTTTTAATTTTTGCCTAACTAAGGAGTTGATGAAGGGGGTTTGATTTCTATTTATAAGGGGTTTTCTAGTGGATTTTTATGATTGGCAGCTGTCACACACTGAAAGACGCTTTTTATTCCAAAAAATATTTTTTGCGTTACCACATTTTGAGAGCTACAATTTTTCCATATTTTGGTCCACAGAGTCATGTGAGGTCTTGTTTTCTGCGGGACATTTTTATTGGCACGTGACATTTTTGATTGCTTTTTATTCCGATTTTTGTGAAGCAGAATGAACAAAAACAAGCTTGTGAAATTTCTCATCATGCATACCAAAAGCGCAAATGCAGGAAAAAACGCATGTAAACGCGTACAAATGCGGCGTTTTTTATAACCGCATGCGAAAACGCATGCGTCTAAAAAACGCAGCGTTTGTACGCGTTTACATGCGTTTTTTTCACCACTTGCGAATGCATTTAAAACACTGCGGATTTAAACGCAAATATGAAACCAGCCTTAGTGTAGATTGTAAGCTGTCACGAGCAGGGTTGTTTTATTTGTGTTTAATTATTGTATTATTGTTATCGTTTTTACTCAAGACTGTTGTATTTCAAACTGTAAATATGTTGACGCTATATAAATAAGTATAAATATTTATACTAGAACACAGAGAAGTAAGATGGTGATGCTAATTATGGAGTCATTGCCGCTCACCATCTTGGTGAATTCATCAAAGTTTTGGAGGATGGTACATACATCCATGTCCACTCCTGAGATCTTATGTGTGAAGTCAGAACTGAATACCGACGGACGGCCTTGTTGATGCTGATAGTCAACCACTGTCCTCTTCTGCTCACACATCCTTTCCAAAATATGCAGTGTACAGTTCCAATATATGGAGAGGACATCACACACCAGTCGGTGAGTCAAAAGCTGCAAGCGCTGCAGAATCACGGCAAGGGTGGATGAAGCTGTAGCTGACTTTCTAAAATGGGTAAGCAGAGCCTCGTACTTTTCCTAGCAGATCTGGCACCTATGTGCCACTTTTCAGGAAACATTGAACAATGAGGTTAATCACATGGGCCAGGCATGGCACGTGTGTGAGCTTACCTCGACACAGAGCAGCCACCAGGTTTTAGCCATTGTCACACACGACCATGCCTGGCTGTATGTTTAGTGGTGTCAGCCACAGATCTGCCTGCTCTTTCAGAGCTGTCCACAACTCTTCATCATTGTGCGGTTTGTCACCTAATCATATTAGCTTCAGCACAGCCTGTTGCTGATTGCCTGAGGCAGTGTTGCAGTGATTCCAGCTTGTGACTGATGTGTTACTTTTGGAGAAGGAGGCAGAAGTGGATGCGAAGGAGGAGGAGGTGCAGGAGCTGTTGACTGTAGTGGCAACCCAGATTGACGTAGTGCCAGCAATACTCGGGGTTGGGAGGACGTGCACCATCCAAAGGTCGGACTGGGTTCCAGCTTCCACTAAATTAACCCAGTGGGCCATTAGTGAGATGTACCATCCCTGACCACAAGCACTTGTCCACGTGTCTGTGGTTAGGTGGACTTTCCCAATAACATGTGCCTGTGTAATGCCTGGGACGGCACACCGGTACTAATAGTCCCGCATGTTCGGGGCCTCGGGGTGATCTTCAACTCTGCCCTCTCTTTCAAGATACACATCCAAGCCCTTGGCCACTACAACTCAAAAACCATGATCCGTACGTTCCAAGAAACTGCAAAAATGTTTGTGCATGCCCTGATGATCTCCTGCCTACACTATTGCAACCTTCAACCTTCTCTGGCCTCCCCTCTAGCACTCTTGCATCACTCCAATCTATACTAAAGTCTGATGCCCGAGTAAACCAACTGTCCCTCAGTTATTCCCCAGCCTCTTCTTTCTGCCAGGCCCTTCACTGCCTTCCAATTGCCCAAAGGCTACAGTTCAAAAAAGTAACTATGACAGACAAAGCCTCCCACAACCTGCCTCCATACATCTGCAACATGGTCTCCCAATGTCTGACTGGTTCATGGCTTCCTCTACGCAAACCCAGTGTGCCATCAGTGAGATGTACCATTCCTGCCCACATGCACTTGTTCGAGTGTCCGTGTGTTACGCCGATAATGGCGATAAGAGGCAGGACAGCATACTGGGACCCGCACCAGTCCCTGCCACTTTAAAGGGCCCTGGCTTTCCCTTATCTCAGGTGCACCTATGACGGTTAGGAGGCCAGAGCCGCCAGCGTAACCCTATCTCCTGTGCAGGCCCTATCAGTGGCCTCCTCTCCCTCCCAGGGAGGACTGCACCAGTGTATAAATACAACAATAAACAAGGAATACAGACAAATGCTCACACAACCACAGAGGAAACACAGAGAAGGTAAGAGAAGGAAAAAACTAGGAAGGAAAACAGGTTTAACATTGTTAGGGTTGGAGGAACGCACCGAATATATATTTATTAGAAGAAGTTGGTGTGTTTGCAACCCGGGATCCACCGTGCAGGAAAGCACCTGCTGCTAGATATGGCGGTACAATAAGCAATATAAACAGACTCTGTTACTTCACAGAGTCTGTTAGCAAAGATAACGCTGTGCCCTGTTTGGCTCACAGAGGAAAACAGCTACTTAGTAGAGCAGATGGTGGTCATGCAGCCAAATGCAAACATGAAACTCCTCGCCGGAGGTGCCAGCATTCTAGGGGCTTATTTCAGCCGGGTCCCTGACTGCATTCAACATGGCCTCAATGGCGCTGAGCTCATACATAAATTAATACTAGCGCATGGCCGTGCGGTTATGCGAAACTTCTATAGCTGCAAGCACGTACAGGACCTTCCTAGAAGGACCAATGAGGGGCTGCCACAGAGCCTGAGGAACTTCAGGACCTTACTGGAGAACCAATGGGTCTTGCTGCAGTATCTGAGCATGTGACCCTCGATCTCCAATGAGAGATCTTACCCTGGGCATGCTCAGAAGGGGAAAAGCAGGACTAAGTCCCAAAAGCATCTGCTCGCCGCTGCCCAACACTGGCTTCAATGGCAGAAGCTGGAAAAGCAGCAGTAACCCTTTGCACAGAGTCAGACTGAGCGAGATGCTGGGACCGACGTCTCCACTGAGCAGGCTCCAATGCGGCAGGAGAAGAATGGGAGACCGCAGCGGAGATGGCCCGAGATTCCCCCTGGGCAGAGGCGGGAACTCGACCCCTAACAAACATGCAACCAAAACAGCAGACACCAATCTCTGTAAATAAACCTCCAAGCTCCTAATACCACGCTCCTTCAACCTCCAAGCCAGGCAGCAGAACTGACCACTGACAACAGTTGTGGTCAAGGCTGAGTCAATCAATTCAGCTTAGAGTCCTAGCCCTCAGCAACTTTAGCAACAAGGTTCAACTCCTGCCCTGCTGGCACAAGACAGCCAGGTCAGAATTCAGGAGAAGAGCTTCTGTTCATCATGTGTGAACGAGGCCCAGAGCGCTGCGGTTCTCTGGAACCTCTCTCTGCCGCGGTAGCCCCATGACACCGTGTTTAACAGCTGTAACAGCATTGTAGAGGGCCCGGGTAATGTTGTGGGATATGTGCTTGCTTGTCGAATGTCATGATGGTAGACAGGAAAAAATTGTGGCAGCTGGATAACGAGTACCTTGTGATGGTAACCACCATCAGGTTGCTAAATGCTTAGGTCTCACACAGGCATAAAATGCAACATTTCGAGTGCAAGCAGTGTGAATTTAGTACTGTGGCATTGGCTGCTTATTTCCGCTTGCGTTTCAAAGAATGGGGTATGGACAACTGAACGCTGCGCTAGGACAAGGACGTGGACGTGCCTGTTGATGGTGCTAGTTGAGTTTGTGTGCAACTGTAGATGCAGGGCATGAGGCATCTTTGCATGCACCATGGACAGGGGATTTGCTTGCACGCACAACAGTGGAAGAAGCAGTGGTATCACCCGCAGACACTGTTCATGGAGCCTTGTGTTCAACCAACAAAGTCAGGTACTTTTCTGCCATGTGCCTGATCATGCTTGTGATGGTTAAGATGGGAGTTTTGCTACCCCTGCTTAGGCGGGCCTGGCTGTTGGTGTAAATGGCCCTCTGGGGGTTATCGGCAGAGTCTTTAAATAAAAACCTGGGTGTTACGGGGACATTCAGTGTCTCCCTCTCCCACACCACCTCCTCACCTCGACCACGGTCTTTCAGTGTTTCCCAAGGCTCAGTTCTAGGACCCCTACTCTTCTCCATCTACACCTTTGTCCTGGGACAGCTGATGTAATGGCACGGTTTGCAATATCATCAGTACGCCAATGACATGCAGATCTATCTATCTGTTCTTGACATTACCTCCTTACTGACCAAAATTACCCATCTTGCCACTATTTTATCTTTTTATGCTTGCTTTCAATAAGTGGACATGGACAAAACAGAATACATCATACTTCAACCATATCAGGCTAAATAGACATGAGAGCTGTGTATGCATCATTCGGTACCACTTTAGTAAGAGGGAAAGTTTGCCCAAGACAAAATGATTTTCCAGACATTCACGGCCTTTTTTTGCACACTTTTTGCAGCTGTGATCTTCATCTTCTTGGTGTTGATGTGGTAAATTAATTTCAAAGTAGTCATCAATACCATCATCGTCCATATCTTGTAAAGAGGAAATCTGTTGTTTCCCAGGGTCGTGGTTATCTGCGCTTAGTGGCATTCCTTTAACAGTGTTCGTTTCATTAGAACAAATAATTTTTGACTGTGACATTTGGATATAATTGGTAATATGTATGGGTGAAGAATAAGAAGCTTGTGCCACGGGTGTGTTTATAGTTACGGACGGTGCACTTCTCTTTAAACTTAGTTTTTCACAAGCATCCAGCAGTTTGGTTTTCCTCCAACACTGATCTGCTTTCTATAATTCAACATCTCACGAACTTGTTGCACTTTGCCCATTAGACAGACACGTGCATCTTTGGTTTGGCAACATATTTTTGACAGCCATTTTTTAGGCCGAGTCAAATACTCGCGTCTGTTACACCGCTCTTCTGACGGGCATGATACACATTCTGGTTATTTGTGGTGGCTAAACGACTAATCATTGTAGGCTGTATCCTGGATCTCATACCTCCCATAGCCACCGCTGTTATTAGTCATATACGTTCCCATTCCTGTCATCACCATGCCCCTTTTCCTGATCACTTCATTTAACGATTTGTCCGCCATTTTTTTAAACAAAAAAATGCACCTTCCCAGCAGCAACTGTGTAGGAAACTACTTTACAGTTTTGCAAGGTGTTTATGATGCCCGTAAATAATTTTTTTTTTTAAATAACCCCCCCATGGGGAAATGTTTGACAGCCCATGCACTTAGTGTATGGGCATTACAAGTCAAGAAGACCCGCTCATTGACATTGGGCCTACATATTAATGAGGCCTTCTTCCTCCTCTCATCATTTTCCACCACTAAATCACCAGGGTTCACATGTTCCGTGCTGCTACAGAGAGTCAATTTTTAGGAAAGGGTGTCTAGGATCCACATGAAATATTTTTTAAAAAATTAACCACCCATGAGCAAATGCTTGTCAGGCCAGGTACTCCATTACAAGTGTCAGAGACTCACACCACTACATTGGGCCTACTTCTTAACTCTGTCTCCTGCAAATGTCTCTTGTTTAAATGCCTCTAGATCACCAGGGTGAATGTGCTCTGTATGGAGCATTTTGGGCAAGGGGGCTGTGATGGCACTCTTATTTATTTTGTAAAAAGAAGGACCCCACATTGGAGTATTGGGCATGACATTACATTGGGCCTACTTCTTCATTCTGTCTCCTGCAATGTGTCCTTTACCTGCCACTAGATCACCAGGGTGAACGCCCTCTGTACAGTGCATTTTGGGCAAGGGGGCTGTGATGGCACTCTTTTATTTTGTAAAAAAAGGACCCCACCTTGGGGAATTGGGCATGATATTACATTGGGCCTACTTCTTCATTCTGTCTCCTGCAAAGTGTCTTTTGACTGCCACTAGATCACCAGGGTGAGCGTGCTCTGTATGGTGCATTTTGGGCAAGGGGGCTGTGATGACACTTTTTTATTTTGTAAAAAAATGATTCTACATTGGGGATTGGGCATGACATTACATTGGGCCAACATTTTCATTCTGTGTCCTGCAATGTGTCCTTTAACTGTCAGTAGATCACCAGGGTGAACGTGCTCTGTACGGTGCATTTTGGGCAAGGGGGCTGTGATAGCATTCTTTTCTTTGGTAAAAAAGGACCCCACATTGGGGAATTGGGCATGACATTACATTGGGCCTACTTCTTCATTCTGTCTCCTGCAATGTGTCCTTTATCTGCCACTAGATCACCAGGGTGAATGTGCTTTGTAAGGTGCAATTTAGGCAAGGGGCTGTGATGGCACTCTTATTTTGTAAAAAAAGGACTCCACATTGGGGAATTGGGCATGATATTACATTGGGCCTACTTCTTCATTCTGTCTCCTGCAATGTTTCATTTAACTTCCACTACATCAAAATGGTGAACGTGCTCTGTACTGTGCATTTTGAGCAAGGAGGCTGTAATGGCACTCTTTTATTTTATAAAAAAGGAGCCCATATTGGGGAATTGGGAATGACTTTGCATTGGGCCTACTTCTTCATTCTGACTCCTGCAATGTGTCCTTTAACTGTCACTAGATCACCAGAGTGAACATGTTCTGTATGGTGCACTTTGGGCAAGGGGGCTGTGATGGCACTCTTTTATTTTGTAAAAAAAAGGACCCCACCTTGGGGAATTGGGCATGACATTACATTGGGCCTACTTCTTCATTCTGTCTCCTGCAATGTGTCCTTTATCTGCCACTTGATCACCAGGGTGAATGTGCTTTGTACAGTGCAATTTAGGCAAGGAGGCTCTGATGTCACTCTTTTAATTTGAAAAAAAGAAAAGAACCCACATTGGGGAATTGGGCATGAATTGGGAATTGGGCACACACCACATGGCCAGCTAAGGTTGTTAAATGTTACAATGGCATTTCCCAGTGAACGCATTTGTAGTGGTTGAAAGCAATGTTAAAGTTCAAAAACGCTGTGTCTGAACTAAGCCTAAGTGAGGGAGGAAATTTTCAGTCTGGGGTTAAATATTAAGTCAATAATCTCCCAAGGATGTACCTTAACATATTTCCTAGCAAAATCCGTTATGGTTTCGTTTTAGTGTGTTTTTGTTGGCACTGGGAAAAATGGCATGAATCTTGGAAAACAAAGTTTACAGCTGTGAACTAGGTGTCAGGAATGCTTCCAGGGGGCAATGTTTCCATCATATTCAGATGTATTCAGACCTTAAAAGGACCCCGGGGGGATTGTGGTAAAAATACTCGGGTCTCCCATAGACTTACATTGGGCTCATTGTTCTGGCCGAGTACCCGAGTATTCCAATCTGCTCGACCCGAGCAACGAGCACCTGAGCATTTTAGCGCTCGCTCATCACTAAACCTTACACAACTTAGACTGCAAAACAGGAAGGCTGCTCAGGCACCTCCCAGTGGGAGGAAGCAATATATGCATAATGTCCCACAGCTATTGGCTGGGAAGGAAATAGCAATTGCACGCACTGACCCTTTAAGAGGGCTGGAGTGCATGTGCACATGCTCTAATGACATGGATAAAGGACCGGCTGGAAGCAGGCGGAGCATAGGGAAGAGATGAACTGACTGCAGCACGGGTGTGTGAAGTGACACGCAGGAGACTGTCATGATTCCAATGGCAGGGAATCACAAAAGGACAAGCACCAACGAGCTCTAGGGTGATGGAACCTGAGCTGACCGCGACCCTAAACCTGAACACACAAATAACAATAGCCGGGGAACGTGCCTACGTTGATCCTAGACGTCTCGCACCAGCCGAAGATCTAACTTCCCCTATTAGAAGAAACACAGACCTCTCTTGCCTCCAGAGAAATACCCCACAGAAATAGCAGCCCCCCACATATAATGACGGTGAAATGAGAGGAAGGCACATACACAGTATGAAAACAGATTCAGCAAAATGAGGCCCGCTAAAACTAGATAACAGAGGATACAAAAGTAAACTGCGCGGTCAGCAAAAAACCCTTCAAAAAACCATCCTGTAATTACTTGAACTCATGTTCCAACTCATGGAACATGAGGAGCAATTACAGCCCACTAAAGCAACCAGCAGCAAAGAGAAAATTAAATGCAAGCTGGACAAGACAAAAATAAAGCAAAACGTGGAACAAGAAAATAAAAACTTAGCTTGTCCTGAAGATTACTGAAGCCAAAAGCTGAGGTAACAAAACACTCTGATAACCTTGATAGCCGGCGGGGAAATGACAAGAAAGCCCGGTTAAATAGGAAACTCCCAAATCCTAATAGAACAGGTGGACACCAGAGACAGCAGAACACAAATCACCCAGTACCATCAGTAACCACCAGAGGGAGCCCAAAAACAGAACTCACAACAGTACCCCCCACTTGAGGAGGGGTCACCGAACCCTCACGAGAACCACCAGGGCGACCAGGATGAGCCCTATGAAAAGCGCGAACCAAATCATCAGCATGAACATCCGAGGCAACCACCCAAGAATTATCCTCCTGACCATAACCCTTCCACTTGACCAAATATTGGAGTTTACGTCTGGAAACACGAGAATCCAAGATCTTCTCCACAACATACTCCAATTCTCCCTCCACCAGCACCGGAGCAGGAGGCTCAAGCGAAGGAACAACAGGTACCTCATACCTCCGCAACAACGACCGATGGAACACATTATGAATAGCAAACGATGCCGGGAGATCCAAACGAAACGACACAGGGTTAAGAATTTCCAAGATCCTATAAGGACCGATGAACCGAGGCTTGAACTTAGGAGAAGAGACCTTCATAGGAACAAAACGAGAAGACAACCACACCAAGTCCCCAACACGAAGTCGAGGACCCACGCGGCGACGGCGATTAGCAAACTGCTGAGCCTTCTCCTGGGACAACTTCAAATTGTCCAGCACATGACTCCAAATCCGATGCAACCCATCCACCACCATGTCCACTCCAGGATAATCAGAAGGCTCCACCTGACCAGAGGAAAAACGAGGATGAAACCCCGAATTACAAAAGAAAGGAGAAACCAAGGTAGCAGAACTAGCCCGATTATTAAGGGCAAACTCGGCCAGCGGCAAAAAGGTAACCCAGTCATCCTGATCAGCAGAAACAAAACACCTCAAATAAGTTTCCAAGGTCTGATTAGTTCGCTCCGTCTGGCCATTCGTCTGAGGATGGAATGCAGACGAAAAGGACAAATCAATGCCCATCTTAGCACAGAACGTCCGCCAAAATCTAGACACAAACTGGGATCCCCTGTCAGAAACGATGTTCTCCGGAATCCCATGCAAAAGAACCACGTTCTGGAAAAACAGAGGGACCAAATCAGAGGAGGAAGGCAACTTAGGCAAGGGTACAAGATGAACCATTTTAGAAAAGCGGTCACACACAACCCAGATGACAGACATTTTTTGAGAGACAGGGAGATCCGAAATAAAGTCCATGGAAATGTGCGTCCAAGGCCTCTTCGGGATAGGCAAAGGTGACAACAATCCACTGGCTCGAGAACAGCAAGGCTTAGCCCGAGCACAAACCTCACAAGACTGCACAAAAGAACGCACATCCCTCGACAAGGAAGGCCACCAAAAAGACCTGGCCACCAAGTCTCTAGTACCAAATATTCCAGGATGACCTGCCAACGCAGAAGAATGGACCTCGGAGATGACTCTACTGGTCCAACTATCCGGAACAAACAGTCTCTCAGGCGGACAACGATCAGGTTTACCCGCCTGAAACTCCTGCAAAGCACGTCGCAAGTCTGGGAAGACGGCCGACAAAATCACCCCATCCCTAAGGATACCAGTGGGCTCAGAATTTCCAGGGGAGTCAGGCACAAAACTCCTAGAAAGAGCATCCGCCTTCACATTCTTTGAACCTGGCAGGTATGAAACCACAAAATTGAAACGAGAGAAAAACAGTGACCAACGAGCCTGTCTAGGATTCAGACGCCTGGCAGACTCAAGGTAAATCAGATTTTTGTGATCAGTCAAGACCACCACACGATGTCTAGCACCCTCCAGCCAATGACGCCACTCCTCAAATGCCCACTTCATGGCCAAAAGTTCCCGATTACCCACATCATAATTCCGCTCAGCGGGCGAAAATTTTCTAGAAAAGAACGCACATGGCTTCATCACCGAGCACTCGGAGCTTCTCTGTGACAAAACCGCCTCCGCTCCAATCTCGGAAGCATCAACCTCAACTTGGAAAGGAAGCGAAACATCAGGCTGACGCAACACAGGAGCAGAAGAAAACCGGTGTTTAAGTTCCCGAAAGGCCTCCACAGCCGCAGGAGACCAATCAGCAACATCAGCACCCTTCTTAGTCAAATCCGTCAAAGGCTTAACAACACTAGAAAAATTAGTTATAAAACGACGATAGAAATTAGCAAAGCCTAAGAACTTCTGCAGACTCTTAAGAGATGCAGGCTGCGTCCAGTCACAAATAGCCCGAACCTTGACGGGATCCATCTCAATAGTAGAAGGGGAAAAAATATACCCCAAGAAAGAAATCTTCTGGACTCCAAAGAGACACTTTGAGCCCTTTACAAACAAGGAATTAGCCCGCAGGACCTGAAACACCTTCCTGACCTGCTGAACATGAGACTCCCAGTCATCAGAAAAAACCAAAATATCATCCAAATACACAATCATAAATTTATCCAGATATTCACGGAAAATATCGTGCATAAAGGACTGGAAGACTGAAGGAGCATTAGAAAGTCCGAAAGGCATTACCAAATACTCAAAATGGCCCTCAGGCGTATTAAATGCGGTTTTCCACTCATCACCTTGCTTTATTCGTATAAGATTATACGCACCCCGAAGATCAATCTTAGTGAACCATTTAGCCCCCTTAATGCGAGCAAACAAATCAGTCAACAAAGGCAAAGGATACTGATATTTTACGGTAATCTTATTCAAAAGACGATAATCTATACAAGGCCTCAAGGACCCATCTTTTTTGGCCACGAAAAAAAAACCTGCTCCCAAAGGGGACGAAGATGGACGGATATGTCCCTTTTCCAAGGACTCCTTAACATAATCCCGCATAGCAGTATGCTCTGGCACTGACAGATTGAACAAACGACCTTTAGGAAATTTACTACCAGGAATTAAATCTATAGCACAATCTCAATCCCTGTGAGGAGGAAGCGAACTGAGCTTAGGCTCCTCAAAAACATCCCGATAATCAGACAAAAATACAGGAACCTCAGAAGGAGTAGATGAAGCGATAGAAATCGGAGGTGCATCATCATGAACCCCCTGACATCCCCAGCTTAACACAGACATTGTTTTCCAGTCAAGGATTGGATTATGAGTTTGTAACCATGGCAGACCAAGTACTAGAACATCATGTAAATTATACAATACCAGGAAGCGAATCACCTCCTGATGAACGGGAGTCATACGCATGGTCACTTGTGTCCAGTACTGAGGTTTATTCATAGCTAAAGGTGTAGAGTCAATTCCCTTCAAAGGAATAGGGACTTCCAGAGGCTCAAGACTAAACCCACATCGCTTGGCAAATGACCAATCCATAAGACTCAGGGCAGCGCCTGAATCTACATAGGCATCGACGGAAATGGATGATAATGAGCAAATCAGAGTCACAGACAGAATTAACTTAGACTGTAACGTGCTAATGGCAACAGACTTATCAATCTTTTTTGTGCGTTTAGAGCATGCTGATATAACATGAGCTGAATCACCACAATAAAAGCACAACCCATTTTTCCGCATATAGTTTTGCCGTTCACTTCTAGACTGAACTCTATCACATTGCATTGTCTCAAGTGCCTGTTCAGAAGACACCGCCAAATGGTGCACAGGTTTGCGCTCCCGTAAACGCCGATCAATCTGAATAGCCATAGTCATAGACTCATTCAGACCCGTAGGCGCAGGGAACCCCACCATAACATCTTTAATGGCCTCAGAAAGGCCATCTCTGAACTTTGCAGCCAGGGCGCACTCATTCCACTGAGTAAGCACTGACCATTTCCGAAATTTTTGACAATATATTTCTGCTTCATCTTGCCCCTGAGAGAGAGCTAATAAAGCTTTTTCAGCCTGAATCTCCTGGTTAGGTTCCTCATAGAGCAAACCCAATGCCAGAAAAAAACGCATCCACATTAAGCAACGCAGGATCCCCTGGTGCCAATGTAAATGCCCAATTTTGAGGGTCACCCCGCAGGAAAGATATAATAATCTTAACCTGCTGAGCAGGGTCTCCAGAAGAGCGAGATTTCAAAGAAAGGAACAGCTTGCAATTGTTCCTAAAATTCAGAAAACTAGATCTATCTCCAGCAAAGAACTCTGGAATAGGATTTCTAGGTTCAGACATAGGAGCATGTACAACAAAATCTTGTATATTTTGAACCTTAGCAGCAAGATTATTCAAGCTGGAAGCTAAACTCTGGACGTCCATGATAAACAGCTAAGGTCAGAGCCAGTCAAGGATTAAGAGGAGGAAAAAAAAAAAAAAAAATCAGCCTGGCTGCAATTAAGGCTAGGCAGCAACCTCAGAGGAGAGAAAAAAAAAAAATACTTCCTCAGACTACTTTTCCTCCTACTTCAGCCCAAACATTTTGGCCGGCTATACTGTCATGATTCCAATGGCAGGGAATCACAAAAGGACAAGCACCAACGAGCTCTAGGGTGATGGAACCTGAGCTGACCGCGACCCTAAACCTGAACACACAAATAACAATAGCCGGGGAACGTGCCTACGTTGATCCTAGACGTCTCACACCAGCCGAAGATCTAACTTCCCCTATTAGAAGAAACACAGACCTCTCTTGCCTCCAGAGAAATACCCCACAGAAATAGCAGCCCCCCACATAACTCCCAAATCCTAATAGAACAGGTGGACACCAGAGACAGCAGAACACAAATCACCCAGTACCATCAGTAACCACCAGAGGGAGCCCAAAAACAGAACTCACAACATGACGCTTTGAAAGTAAAAGTACCTTACGGGCTCGTCTGGAACGGAGACCATTGCGGTGGAGTACGTTACTTATGTGTTGTGAATTCCGCTTATGGGCTCCATCCGGTGGTTGTAAGTGGCACTTTTGTGAGTTCTGCTCTTGGGCTCCCTCCGGTGGTTTTAAGTGGAATGGCTGCTCCTTGGATTTAGCAGTCTGCAGCTGCTTCCACTGATTGTCTTTCTGCTCGGCTATTTATGCCTGGCTCTTCCCTTCCCAGGATAGAGGAAGAGAAATGCTGCCTATGACCCAAAGAACACCATCCCCACTGTCAAGCATGGAGGTGAAAACATTATGCTTTGGGGTGTTTCTCTGCTAAGGTCACAAGTACTACTTCACCGCATCAATGGGAGAATGGATGGAGCCATGTAACGTAAAATCCTGAGTGACAACCTCCTTCCCTCCGCCAGGACATGGGTGGTGGTGGGTCTTCCAGCAAGACAATGACCCAAAACATACAGCCAAGGCAATGAAGGAGTGGCTCAAAAAGAAGCTCATTAAGGTCATGGAGTGGCCTAGCCAGTCTCCAGTCCTTAATCCCATAGAAAACTTATGGAAGGAGTTGAATCTGTGAGTTGCCAAGCAACAGCCTCAAAATCTTAATGATTTACAGATCATCTGCAAAGAGGAGTGAACCAAAATTCCTCCTAACATGTGCGCAAACCTCATGATCAACTACAAAACATTACTGCTGTGCCTGCCACCAAGTATTAAATCTTGTTTGCCAGAGGAACCAAAATACTTATTTCTCACTGCAAAATACAAATAAATTTAAATGATTTATACAATGTGATTTAATGGATTTAATATTCTATCTCTCAATGTTAAAATTAACCTACCCTTAAAATTATAGACTGTTCATATCTTTGTCAGTGGGCAAACAAAATCAGCAAGGGATTAAATACTTATTTTATATATATATATATATATACAGTGGGGCAAAAAAGTATTTAGTCAGTCAGCAATAGTGCAAGTTCCACCACTTAAAAAGATGAGAGGCGTCTGTAATTTACATCATAGGTAGACCTCAACTATGGGAGACAAACTGAGAAAAAAAAATCCAGAAAATCACATTGTCTGTTTTTTTAACATTTTATTTGCATAGTATGGTGGAAAATAAGTATTTGGTCAGAAACAAAATTTCATCTCAATACTTTGTAATATATCCTTTGTTGGCAATGACAGAGGTCAAACGTTTTCTGTAAGTCTTCACAAGGTTGCCACACACTGTTGTTGGTATGTTGGCCCATTCCTCCATGCAGATCTCCTCTAGAGCAGTGATGTTTTTGGCTTTTCGCTTGGCAACACGGACTTTCAACTCCCTCCAAAGGTTTTCTATAGGGTTGAGATCTGGAGACTGGCTAGGCCGCTCCAGGACCTTGAAATGCTTCTTACGAAGCCACTCCTTCGTTGCCCTGGCGGTGTGCTTTGGATCATTGTCATGTTGAAAGACCCAGCCACGTTTCATCTTCAATGCCCTTGCTGATGGAAGGAGGTTTGCACTCAAAATCTCACGATACATGGCCCCATTCATTCTTTCATGTACCCGGATCAGTCGTCCTGGCCCCTTTGCAGAGAAACACCCCCAAAGCAAGATGTTTCCACCACCATGCTTTACAGTAGGTATGGTGTTTGATGGATGCAACTCAGTATTCTTTTTCCTCCAAACACGACAAGTTGTGTTTCTACCAAACAGTTCCAGTTTGGTTTCATCAGACCATAGGACATTCTCCCAAAACTCCTCTGGATCATCCAAATGCTCTCTAGCAAACTTCAGACAGGCTCGGACATGTACTGGCTTAAGCAGTGGGACACGTCTGGCACTGCAGGATCTGAGTCCATGGTGGCGTAGTGTGTTACTTATGGTAGGCCTTGTTACATTGGTCCCAGCTCTCTGCAGTTCATTCACTAGGTCCCCCCGCGTGGTTCTGGGATTTTTGCTCACCGTTCTTGTGATCATTCTGACCCCACGGGGTGGGATTTTGCGTGGAGCCCCAGATCGAGGGAGATTATCAGTGGTCTTGTATGTCTTCCATTTTCTAATTATTGCTCCCACTGTTGATTTCTTCACTCCAAGCTGGTTGGCTATTGCAGATTCAGTCTTCCCAGCCTGGTGCAGGGCTACAATTTTGTTTCTGGTGTCCTTTGACAGCTCTTTGGTCTTCACCATAGTGGAGTTTGGAGTCAGACTGTTTGAGGGTGTGCACAGGTGTCTTTTTATACTGATAACAAGTTTAAACACGTGCCATTACTACAGGTAATGAGTGGAGGAAAGAGGAGACTCTTAAAGAAGAAGTTACAGGTCTGTGAGAGCCAGAAATCTTGATTGTTTGTTTCTGACCAAATACTTATTTTCCACCATAATATGCAAAAAAAATGTTAAAAAAACAGACAATTTGATTTTCTGGATTTTTTTTTCTCAGTTTGTCTCCCATAGTTGAGGTCTACCTATGATGTAAATTACAGACGCCTCTCATCTTTTTAAGTGGTGGAACTTGCACTATTGCTGACTGACTAAATACTTTTTTGCCCCACTGTATATATATATATATATATATATATATATATATATATATATATATATATATATATATATAGTGGTGAAAAAAAGTATTTGGTCAGCGACCAATTGTGCAAGTTCCCCCACTTAAAAAGATAAGATGAGGCCGGTAATTGACATCATAGGTAGACCACAAGTATGAGAGTCAAAATGAGAAAACAAATCGAGAATCATCTTGATTGATTTGGCAAGATTTATTTTTCAAATTATTGTGGAAAATTAGTATTTGGTCACTTAAAAACATGCAGTATTTCAGGCTCTCACAGACCTGTAACTTCTTCTTTAAGAGACTCCTCTGTCATCCACTCATTACCTGTAGTAATGGCACCTAGTAGAAATTGTTATCAGTATAAAAGACACCTGTCCACAACATCAAACAGTCACACTCCAAACTCCACTATGGTGAAGACCAAAGAGCTGTCGAAGGACACCAGAGACATAATTGTAGCCCTGCACCAGGCTGGAAAACTGAATCTGCAATAGGCAAGCAGCTTGGTGTGATGAAATCAACTGTGGGAGCAATAATAAGAAAATGGAAGACATACAAGACCTTTCACAATCTCCATTGATCTGGGGCTCCACGCAAGATCTCACCCTGTGGGGCCAAAATGATTATAAGAACGGTGATCAAAAATCCTGGAACCACTAGGAGGGACCTAGTGAATGACCTGCATAGAGCTGGGACCACCGTAACAAAGACTACAATTAGTAACACACTATGCTGCCAGGAACTCAGATCCTGCAGTGCCAGGTGAGTCCCCCTGCTTAAGCCAGTACATGTCTGGGCCTGTCTGAAGTTTACTAGAGAGCATTTGGATTATCCAGAAGAGTATTATGAGAATTTCATATGGTCTGATGAAACCAAAGGAGAACTGTTTGGTAGAAACAAAACTCGTCGTGTTTGGAGGAGACAAAATGCTGAGTTGCATCCAAAGAACACCATACCTACTATGAAGCATGGTGGTGGCAACATCATGCTTTGGGGCTGTTTCTCTGCAAAGTGACCAGGACGACTGATAAGTGTACATGAAAGAATGAATGGGGCCATGTATCATGCAATTTTGATTGGAAACCTCCTTCCATCAGCAAGGGCACTGAAGATGAAACGTGGATGAGTCTTTCAGCATGATACGGATCCCAAGCACACCACCAGGGCAACAAAGGAGTGGCTTCGTAAAAAACATATGAAGGTCCTGGAGTAGCCTAGCCAGTCTCCACATCTCAACCCCATAGAAAACTTTTGGAGGGAGTTGAAAGTCCGTGTTGCCCAGCGACAGACCCAAAAGATCACTGCTCTAGAGGAGATCTGCATGGAGGAATGGGCCAACATACCACCAACAGTGTGTGCCAGCCTTGTGAAGACTTACAAAAAACGTTTGACCTCTGTCATCGCCAACAAAGTATATATATCAAAATATTGAGATTAATTTTTGTTAATGACCAAATACTTATTTTCCACCATAGTTTGCAAAATAAATCTTGCCAAATCAGACAAGGTGATTTTCTGGATTTGTTTTCTCATTTTGACTCTCATAGTTGTGGTCTACCCATGATGTCAATTACAGGCCTCTCTCATCTTTTTAGCGGTAGAACTTACACAATTGGTCGCTGACTAAATACTTTTTCCCCCCATTGTAGGAGGCTACTTCCATTTTTGAAGAAAAGCAAGTGGTCCAAACATTGTATTCCTATTATATACGACTAGCTATTGACACCGTTCTACGCCCGGGTGGCGAGCATTTATATTGGTATATGGTCCCCATCCTGTCATGTGCTGCACCCATCCTGCATCCCCATCCTGTCATGTGCTTCTCCCATCCTGCGCCCCCATTCTGACATGTGCTGCACCCATCCTGCGCCTCCATTCTGACATGTGCTGCACCCATCCTGCGCCTCCATTCTGTCATTTGCTGCTCCCATCCTGCGCTCCCATCCTGCGCCCCCGTTCTGTCATGTGCTGCTTCCATCCTGCACCCCCGTTCTGTCATGTGCTGCTGCCATCCTGCACCCCCGTTCTGTCATGTGCTGCTCCCATCCTGCACCACCGTTCTTTAATTTGCTGCTCCCATCCATATTCCCATACGCTGCTCCATAAAGGTTTATGGCCCCCATAAGATGCTCCATAGTGTATGCCCTGTACACTGTTCCACAAAGGTTTATGGCCCCCATAAGATGCTCCATGGTATATGCCCCCATACACTGCTCCATTATGGTTTATGGCCGCCATAAGATGCTCCATGGTATATGCCCCCGTACACTGCTCCATAAAGGTTTATGGCCCCCATAAGATGCTCCATGGTATATGCCCCCATACACTGCTCCATTATGGTTAATGGCCCCCATAAGATGCTTCATTGTATATGCCCCCGTACACTGCTCCATTATGGTTTATGGCCCCCATAACATGCTCTATAGTGTATGCCCTGTACACTGCTCCATTATGGTTTATGGCCCCCATAACATGCTCTATAGTGTATGCTCCGTATGCTGCTGCAATATATATAAAAAAAAAATACCATACTCACCTATTGTCGCTGGGCGCCGGGTGCTGGGGGGCCTGAGCAGGCGGGGACATCGGCGCGCTGTGGGGGTCAGGTGCCGGTATCGCCGCTAGCTCAGGACCCCCAGCACTTGCTATATTCACCTGGCCCCGTTCCACCGCTGCGCGCCGCCATCTTCCGGGTCCTCTGGCTGTGACTGGTCAGTCAGAGGGCGGCGCGCATTAAGCGCGTCATCGCGCCCTCTGAACTGAACGTCACAGCAAAGGAGACGGAGACGGAGCTGCATGCAGCGCTGGAATGGGACAGGTGAATATAGCCGATACTTACCCTCCTGGCGGTCCCTGCCTCTCCGTTGGAGATCGCGGTGTGCATTCAGTGTTTACGCATACCGTGATCTCCTGGGAGCGTCACTCTGAGGGGGCCAGACTGCGCCGGAGCTTGCGCTTGCGCAGTCTATAAAGGCTTCGGACAGAGTGACGCTCCCAGCGTTATATTATAGATAATGCACCCACAATACAACCAATAAAAGTGACCCTAGCTTGTGTCAAGCCTCTTATAGAATTTTTGAAATATAATGTTACTCTGCAGGAGACCGACTAAGAACATAAATGCAATATGAAATGTATCACTTAAAAAAAGGAAAGTAAACTACCTAAGCAATTAGATACCTCTAAAAATAAAATATAATGTTATTGGAAAGCAGAAAAGATGCAATTCACTGTTATTATTCCGTTTTAAGTATTCTCCATTAATCCACACATACCGTAAAGTAGGATCGCAGCAGATACAGTAACAGGCCTGAATTTAGAGCATTTTTTCCTGTAAGATTATAGCCTTGTTATATTATTTCCAGAAAGGCTGTAGATGTATTTTCATTACCATAAGTAGAATTTTGTATTTTCGATTAGACATTTAATCTGTTTCTGCATCTCTTCTACAGCGAGGAAAGAGTGGGCACAAATTATACTGGTATTAAATTGTGCTCTGCAATCTTACAAGATGTGAACCTTGTACGCTAATACTATAATGGAGGATTAAGGCAAAATTGGAAGGTTTTATCAATGTTACCAAATGTGCAGGGAACAGAATGTAATCAAGATGTTGTGTATATGATGTTACATAACAGAAAAAACTATACGCAAATTAATAGAAATGTAATAACGCAATGCAGCTAAATGACAATCAGGAAGTTTCTTCTCTCCTACATTAAATATAAATTGTTCACATAGAAAGTATCAATTACAAGTAGTATATCAAAAATGTATGTTGTCCTATACATAATGTTGATATTATAGTAGTTGTATTCTTGTACATAGGAGCAGTATTATAGTAGTTATATTCTTGTACACAGGGGCAGTATTATAGTAGTTATATTCTTGTACATAGGAGCAGTATTATAGTATTTATATTCTTGTACATAGGGGCAGTATTATAGTAGTTATATTCTTGTACATAGGAGCAGTATTATAGTAGTTATATTCCTGTACATAGGAGCAGTATTATAGTAGTTATATTCTTGTACATAGTAGCAGTATTATAGTATTTATATTCTTGTACATAGGAGCAGTATTATAGTATTTATATTCTTGTACATAGGGGCAGTATTATAGTAGTTATATTCTTGTACATAGGAGCAGTATTATAGTATTTATATTCTTGTACATAGGGGCAGTATTATAGTAGTTATATTCTTGTACATAGTAGCAGTATTATAGTATTTATATTCTTGTACATAGGGGCAGTATTATAGTAGTTATATTCTTATACATAGGTGGCAGTATTATAGTAGTTATATTCTTGTACATAGAGGCAGTATTATAGTAGTTATATTCTTGTACATAGAGGCAGTATTATAGTAGTTATATTCTTGTACATAGGGACAGTATTATACTAGTTATATTCTTATACATAGGGGCAGTATTATAGTAGTTATATTCTTGTACATAGAGGCAGTATTATAGTAGTTATATTCTTGTACATAGGGACAGTATACTAGTTATATTCTTATACATAGGTGGCAGTATTATAGTAGTTACATTCTTGTACATAGAGGCAGTATTATAGTAGTTATATTCTTGTACATAGAGGCAGCATTATAGTAGTTATATTCTTGTACATAGGGACAGTATTATAGTAGTTATATTATTGTACATAGGGGCAGTATTATAGTAGTTATATTCTTGTACATAGAGGCAGTATTATAGTAGTTATATTCTTGTACATAGGGGGCAGTATTATAGTAGTTATATTCTTGTACATAGAGGCAGTATTATAGTAGTTATATTCTTGTACATAGGGACAGTATACTAGTTATATTCTTATACATAGGGGCAGTATTATAGTAGTTATATTCTTGTACATAGAGGCAGTATTATAGTAGTTATATTCTTGTACATAGGGTGCAGTATTATACTAGTTATATTCTTATACATAGGTGGCAGTATTATAGTAGTTATATTCTTGTATATAAGGGGCAGTATTATAGTAGTTATATTCTTATATATGGGCAGTATTATAGTAGTTATATTCTTGTACATAGGGGCAGTATTTTAGTAGTTATATTCTTGTACATAGGGGCAGTATTATAGTAGTTGTATTCTTGTACATAGGAGCAGTATTATAGTAATTATATTCTTGTACATAGGGGCAGTATTTTAGTAGTTATATTCTTGTACATAGGGGCAGTATTATAGTAGTTATATTCTTGTACATGGGGCAGTATTATCGTAGTTATATTCTTTTACATAGGAGCAGTATTATAGTTGTTATATTCTTGTACATAGAGGCAGTATTATAGTAGTTATATTCTTGTACATAGGGACAGTATTATACTAGTTATATTCTTATACATAGGGGCAGTATTATAGTAGTTATATTCTTGTACATAGAGGCAGTATTATAGTAGTTATATTCTTGTACATAGAGGCAGTATTATAGTAGTTATATTCTTGTACATAGGGGGCAGTATTATAGTAGTTATATTCTTGTACATAGAGGCAGTATTATAGTAGTTATATTCTTGTACATAGGGGGCAGTATTATACTAGTTATATTCTTATACATAGGTGGCAGTATTATAGTAGTTATATTCCTGTACATAGGGGGCAGTATTACAGTAGTTATATTCTTGTATATAAGGGGCAGTATTATAGTAGTTATATTCTTATATATGGGCAGTATTTTAGTAGTTATATTCTTGTACATAGGGGCAGTATTATAGTAGTTGTATTCTTGTACATAGGAGCAGTATTATAGTAATTATATTCTTGTACATAGGGGCAGTATTTTAGTAGTTATATTCTTGTACATAGGGGCAGTATTATAGTAGTTATATTCTTGTACATAGGGGCAGTATTTTAGTAGTTATATTCTTGTACATAGGGGCAGTATTTTAGCAGTTATATTCTTGTACATAGGGGCAGTATTATAGTAGTTATATTCTTGTACATAGGGGCAGTATTATAGTAGTTATATTCTTGCACATAGTGGCAGTATTATAGTAGTTATATTCTTGTACATAGGAGCAGTATTATAGTAGTTATATTCTTGTACATGGGGCAGTATTATCGTAGTTATATTCTTTTACATAGGAGCAGTATTATAGTAGTTATATTCTTGTACATAGGAGCAGTATTATAGTAGTTATATTCTTGTACATAGGGGCAGTATTATAGTAGTTATATTCTTGTACGTAGGGGCAATTTTTATTATAAAAACCAAACATAAATACAATTATAATAAAAACAAAAATCACCCAGAATTACAAGAATTACAAAACACAATTCACTTTGGTCATATATACACAAGTACTACATAATCAGATCATATTGATACATAAATTAAAGTGTCCACACCTGGAGGTAGAAGAAAATTAAACTAAACAAAACAAAAAAAAAAAAAAAAAAAAAAGTCATATCATATTTTCTAACTGAATTTAACATTCCTCCATAGCTTAATATTTCTCATACTCCTTCCAACTTCTAGCGATTTTATCCACCGGAGTTCTGACATTACCTGACCAGCCGCAGCGGTGTGATCGAACAGCTCATTGTGCAGTGACACCCGGGTTCTCATGTGCCAATGATAGTATTTGACGACGCTTATTATAATGTACATCGTCTCTCTGTCGATGTTACTAACAGTGGAGGGGACACCATAGATTATGTCAGAATACTTTAGAGTCCGCAGTCTGGGGATTCTTAGATTATCAGACACTTCCTCCCAGATCTTCCTCCCTCCCCAGCAATCACATATAAAGTGCTCCATAGTCTCCTCCTGCTGACAACCAAGGGGACAATTCCGATCGGCGACACTCAAGTGTTTCAGGTTCCCCCTGACAAAGAGCCGACTATGCAGCGAAAGCCAAGTGACATCAAACAGTTTAGGAGGAAGTCTTTTCCCGTTTAGGAACCTAAGGCTTTCTTGCAGGGTGGTGGTGACACAATCTCTCAGGGCCAGTGGAGAGTAGAAGAAAGTCCTACATACATGAGCATACAGGTCTCTTCTCGTACTGCTCTCAATGTAAGACTTCTCCAGTCCCCACCTCCTAACACACTTCAGACCATAGTCCAGATACTGGGGGAGGTGGTCACCTGTCCATCTCCTCCTCTTGAGACTGCCGCCTCGCACCCAAGATTCTGCAAAAGGCAATATCCAGTACCTGATACTATTTACCCACAGGGAGCTACTGTTTGAGTCCATGTTCCCAAAATTTACCTTTAGAAACAAGGAGTCAAAGAAAACCCTTGGATTCAACATATCCAGCCCACCCTCTCTCCGCCGTAGGTACGTTATTCCCATCTTTATTAGATTCAACCTATTCCCCCACAAGAGCTGGAAGAACAGGCTGAAGAGCCTCGCTGAGAAAGATTCTGGCAAAGGGAAAATGACAGAGACATACAAGAAAACAGGGACCAGATAAGTCTTCAACATTGCGACCCTTTCTCTGTAGGTCAGCCTCCAGTTCTTCCATCGCTGAACCTTTGCATTTCCGGTTTCCAATTTCTCCTCCCAATTTAGCGTGGCATTATCATCCCTTCCAAATTTAACCCCTAGGATCTTAATATGGGTGGAGGCTTTGGCAAACTGCCGCAGATCATAGCTGGGATCAGTATCTAATGTCCACAGAGCTTGACTCTTCTCAAGGTTGACCAGAGACCCAGAGGCCTCTGAGTAACTTCTGATAGACGAAGATAACATCTGCACCTCTCGAGGATTAGAGATCACCAACGGTCACATCATCCGCATAGGCAACAACATTCAGAGGCTGGCAATGGGGGACCGGCACCCCCTGAAAATCACACTCCTGCAGTGACCTCAGAAACGGGTCTAGGGCAAAAACATACAGGAGCGGACTCAGTGGGCAACCCTGTCTCACCCCTGCCCCAACTCCAAAACTGTCACCCTGCCAACCATTAATCAGAGGAAAGCTCACTGCCTCTCTGTACAATGTCTTCAGCCAATCCACAAATTGTCCCGGAATACCGTACTTTGACAAAGTGGCCCACAGATAGTCATGATCAACCCTGTCAAAGGCTTTAGCCTGGTCCAGACTAACAATATATTTCCCACACCGCAGAGCTTTACATCTCTCAAACATCTCCCGTATCGAGATGACTGCTCCAGAGATGTTCCGCCCTTTTACTGTGCCAAACTGAGAGCCTGCCAACAGTGCTGGGGACAAACAGACTAATCTAGAAAACAGGATCTTTGCTAGAATCTTCCTGTCCACATTCAAGAGGGCAATCGGCCTCCAGTTCTTGATGTCGCTTGGCTCTTTACCTTTAGACAGCAGAATCAACGAAGACACTCTCATGGATGGAGGCATCAGGTGATTTTCTAGACAACTTTTATACACATCCACGAGGATTGGAGCCAGGAGGTCTCTGAATTTCCTATAAAATTCTGCTGTTATGCCATCTGGACCTGGTGCCTTCTTCAGATGTAATTTATCAATAGCCTCCTTAACTTCCTCCACCGATAGCTCTGCTGTCAAAGGAGAAAAGTCCAGATCATTAGTATCAGGCGCAGGAGTTGCCTCCAAGAATTGAGCCATCTTATCTTTATCCAAAACTTTCCTCTGAAACAAGTCAGCATAGTAAGATCTCACCACCTCCAGGATACCCTCCCGTGAATCCTGCAATACACCCTGGAAGTCAGTGAGACCCGTGACCATCTTTTTTACTACCCTCTCCCTGCAATTCTCAAAGGGATCAGGGGCCCCTAAAGACCCATAATCCCGTTCAAGAACCAGGGAGGTATACCTACTATACTGATACTGCCTTATCTCAGATTTCAGTCGGTCGATCTTCACTTTGTCATCCCCGCCCGCCAAATATAGTGACTCCAATTCTTTACGCAGCTTTAGGTACTGGCTGTACTTATTCCTCCCTTTATTAACTGACAGTCTCTTTAAGAGGGATCTGATATCCTCCTTGACGTCCTCCCACCAGCCGGTCATGTTGTCATAGAAGTCAACCCTATCTAGATGAAGCTGGATAAGGGAGTAGACACGACTCTGAACATAAGCATCATCCAGGAGACTGGAATTGAGCTTCCACAACCCTCTACCGATGTCTGGACGGTTAGAGGTCCCCAGACAGAAGCACAAGGCGAGATGATCAGAGTAAGGGACGACCTTCTCACTCAGGGTGTCAACAGCCTCAGTAGGACTCACAAAAGCAAAATCTATCCTACTGCTCCTGTTGGAACATGTATATGTGAATTTTGGCTGTCGACCTCCCTGTGCGAAAATGTCAGTCAGTCCAGACTGCACTGTAATGTTATGTAGGACCTTCCCGTCCCTGGTCACTGTCCTGCCCGAGGAACTGTCACCTGATGTCAGTATGGCGTTAAAGTCCCCTGCCATCACCACCGGAAGAGAAGTGAAGAGGTAAGGCTTAACGTTATTAAATAGCTGAATCCTGTCAGTCACTGTCTGTGGCCCATAGATGTTAATAAGCCGGAGTCGCCTCCCATGAATAGTGACTTCCAGGACCAAACATCTTCCCATGACCACCTCCGTCATCCTATGCACAGTCACATCATTGGTGTTAAACAGGACAGCGACTCCGGCGTAAGGCTCCACAGCCAGTGACCAGAAAGAAGGACCGCACCGCCATTCCCTCTCAGCCTCTCTCATAAGCCCCAGAGATGTCAGTCGTGTCTCCTGCAGGAAAATAACATCGGTGTCCAGATGTGTGAGATGTTCATACACCACATGTCTCGTCCTCCTTGCCTTAATACTGTTGACATTACTTGAGGTTAGTGTTAATGAGAACCCCGCCATCACAACACAATAGAGAAGGAGCACAGTAACTGCCATCATCATGAGTCAGGGATGTTCTGTCCACCACCGGTGTCCATGTCAGACTCTACCTGAGCGTCTAGAGATAAAGGCTTCCGCTTTGACGGAGGGTGGTCCTCTATGTCCCTGTCACACTCTGCATCAACTTTCCTCAACTCTGTCTCATAATCGTCATCATTAGACTCAGATAAAACCCCATACTTGTTGGACACAACCATCACTCCTGCAGAATTCTGAACCTTCTTAGTAGCACTCTGACGGGCATCATATTCTGCCTCAGGTTTACGGGAGGACGTGCTCTTTTTCTTCCTTTTATTATGATTAACACTCCAGTCATCAGATTCAGACAGTGATGCTGAAGGGGGGGCTACCTGAGGCCGCTGGACCTGAGGAGCGACCTCCAAGTTCCCCTCTGCACCCTCTATACCCTGCTTATGAGTGGACTCCTGTTGGGCATCTGGGCTGGTCACCATCTCTCCTGAAATTAAATCCTCCCCCTCATGCGCCCCTGCCACCGCATCCTCATCCTCCTGAGCCTCTGCCCCTGCTAGTACAGCCTCATCAGGGAAGACTCTGCAGATATTATGCCAGGCTTCTGGACAGTCCCTGTGAGGGTGGCCCATCTTACCGCAGAGGTTGCACCTAACATCCCGGCAATCCACAGCGACATGGCCGATATCCCCACACAGGCTGCACTTCACCACCATACAGGCGTTGGCCAGATGACCTTTCTCACCACATTTGAAGCATTTCCTGGGCTGCCCGGGGTAATAACATCTTCCCTTCTCCCTCCCAATGAAGAAGGAGTTGGGTAAATGGGCAGTAATATTATTAAATTGGCGCAGTTTCACCACAGCTTTCCACCCCATTGTCCAGATACCATCCTCATCTCTGACCTTGGAGAGTCCAGAGGCGAGGTCAGTGTGTCTCCGGAGCCAAACCTCGATGTCCTGTGGGGGAACGGCCTCATTCCAGAAGGTGATGTTTACCTGGAGATAGGAACCAATATAAACTTATTCCAGCCTTCAGCGTCTCTGAACCTGGGGTAATTGGCCCAGAACCTGTCCAGGTCACACTGCAGCTTGAAGCTGACCTCGTATCCCTGCCTGTCCAGAAGATTGGACACCGCCAGTATCTCATTTGCCACAAACCCCATCTGGCCGCATAGCAGTTCTCTCACCACATACCTGCGCTGTGGCAGATCCTCCTTGGCACCTATGTACTTAAACCGCACCGCATTAATGCGCTTAAAAGTCTGGCCGGTATATCTGGCGCTGGAAGTGAAGGATGGGGCGCCGCGGCTCCAGGCATTCCTGGGGGGCACCTGCCGGGTCACACTGGGCCGACTGACAGGGAGAGGGTCTGCAGCAGGGGGGGCTGCCACACCTTGTGGACTAGATGGTAATGGGGGATAGTCACACATATCATGCATATTATTATTAGCAGCATCATTATCAGACAGTGCCACGTCCATGACAGAATGTGAAGCCTCCCCAACCCCCGACCCCATGGGCACAACATCACCAGCCCCAGTCTGTGCCTCAGCCTCAGCCTCATCAGCACAAACAGTCTCACAAACACTGTCCTGCTCCTGCATGGGGCATTCTGGGACCTGTGGTGCCTCTGCTGGAGTCTGAAGTGTATGATCTTGTTCACACTCAGCTGCCTCAGCAGCACAAACAGTCTCACAAATACAGTCCGGCTCCTGCGTGGGGCATTCTGGGACCTGTGGTGCCTCTGTTGGAGTCTGAAGTGCATGCTTCTGTTCACACTCAGCTGCTTGCTGCTGCAGTTTTTTTCCTTCCTGGAAGCAGAAGCGGGCAGCCTGTAACACAGGCCGTGTCCGCTGCTGGGGGGTCTCGGTCTCTACAGCACAGTCCTGCTTATAGGAGGCGAACCGCTCCCGGTTCCTGTAGGTCTCCGCCAGGGGCCCCATGCCCTCCAGCACAGATTCAATGTCCTGCACCACACTTGCCAGCTGCACCCCCAGTGTGTTCAGCCTCAGGTCATACACATCATTACTGGCAGGGTTAGTGGTCTTTAGACTATAGATAAAGTCTACCTCCATTTGCAGCGCTTTTTTTTGCTGCTGTAACTCACCCAGTTTTCTGACAAGTCCTGGTATCTCGTCCGCTAGCTGCAGCTCGGGTGCACGCGCCGGCTGCACAGGTTTTGTCTTCACCACGGGTACAGGGGTTTTGAATACAGACTTGTGCGGTTCCACCACAGATGGCTTTGTGGCTCCTCGGCTGGATGCCGGCTCCGCAGCAGGTTTATCGCTGCCACCTGACTGTGACCGGGTGCGTCCTGACAGCGCCACACTGCCATGTTGCTGTAAGTTTTCCTGGATGGTTTGTCTTTCCAAAGACGTCCGTCTCTGCCTGGATGCAGGAGAGGTGATTGGTACAGCTGAGACCGATCTCACCTGTGCCTCAGGCAGGGGCTGCTGACTGACCGGGGAGTTACAGGACTTCATACTGTGCTGTGGAACATCACTCACCAACACTTTAACTTCTGGCTTCTTTGCTGGACTTGGAGTAGATTTTCCTCCCAAAACTTTACTCGCAAGTTTTTCTTCCTTCACAGAACTGCTGCAGCTTTGGCTCGCTGCATTCACTGGTCTCACAGTGGCTTTGGGATTAATATTCCCATTCAGAGAGGTCTGGGAGCCTTGTCCCAGTGTAGGCCGAGAAGCCTGGGCCTTGCCTGGGGAGCTTCCCCGCCCAGGGTGGCCCCTCCCTGGGCTTGCTCCAGACATGAGGAGAGCTACAGACACACAACCTCACAGCTAGGAGGCAGTATTATAGTAGTTATATTCTTGTACATAGGAGCAGTATTATAGTAGTTATATTCTTGTACATAGGGGCAGTATTCACATCAGCTACATCATTCAGCTATTCTATTTTTCTACAATGAGTCTCCTGTTCTACCCAGAGCAGCTTCAATGCTGAGCCATTATTTCATCACTGCTACATCAGTCTTCCTTTCAATTAGTGATAACACAGCCCATTAATTATTAGAATGACAGTATAATAGGCTGTATGAGAAATCAATATCAAAATAACAGGCGATATGCTAAGAATATATTATATATTCTAAATCCTTAGTAGTATACTCAGTCATGTAAGAAGTCTCCATATAAGGTTAATAAATTGGAAAAACAAGCCATATAATAAACAGAAGATAATAATCAACCTTCTAAAGGAGTATAAGAACCACAAAATACAAAATTGGACATGTACATTGGGGAAAATAAGTATTTGATACTCTGACGATTTTACAAGTTTTCCCACCTACAAAGAATGGAGAGGTCTGAAATTTTTATCGTAGGTACTAGTGTTGAGCATTCCGATACTGCAAATATCGGGTATCGGACGATATTCGCTGTATCGGAATTCCGATACCAAGTTCCGATACTTTTACGATATCGGATACCGGAATCGGAAGTTCCAATAGTGCAATGATGCACTATAATGGAGTGTGGGCGGTGCATGGGCGGAGACTGCGTGTGTGTGCAGGCGGGGTCTGTGCGTGACTGTGGGCAGTCTGTGCGTGCCTGCTGGGGGTCTGTGCCTGTGTGCCGGGGCTCTGTGCGTTTGTGCCGGGGCTCTGTGTGGGCCTGCCGGGGCTCTGTGCGTGTGAGCCGGGGCTCTGTGCTGCTTGCGTGGCTCTATGCGGTGTGCCGGGGCTCTGTGCAGTGTGCGGGGCTCTATGCGTGTGTGCCGGGCCTCTGTGCGGCATGCCAGGCTCTGTGCAGCGTGCCGGGGCTCTGTGCCTGTGTGCAGGCATTGTCCAATGGGACGACAAATCCCATCGGACGATGCCTACTACAGTGACAGTGATTGACACATTAGCCAATGATGGGACAGAAGTAGTCCCATCATCCAGCTAATGTGTTGAATGAAAAAAAAAAAAACATACATGCTACATACATGATACATACATGCTACATACATACTACATACATACTACATACATGCTACATACATGCTACATACATACTATATACATACTACATACATGCTACATACATACATGCTACATACACGCTACATACATACATACTACATATATACTACATACAGTACATTCATACATTCATACATTACATACATACAGACATAGAGTACATTAAACATAGATTTCATACTCACCATTACTTGTCATTTTGATCCCCGAAGCCAGTGTCATCTGTAAAAAAAATATGAAAATAACAATCAACCAATATACTCCCTGTCCGCAGAAATCCACGAGTGTCCCACGACGATCTCACGTAGAGAACGGCAGTATCAGCTGATTCGACCGCTTTCTAGGGGCTCCAGGAACATAATGACGGGTGGAAGGTATCCTTCCGCACTGTATTCCCCCGTTGCTGTAAAAAAAAATAGTCCCTAGTCTCACTTTTGGCATTGCTGTATGAGAAATTTTCCCAAGCAGCAATTGCCATTAAGTGAGACTTTATCCTAAGGTAACCTCAGTGATGCACTGCAGGAGCCATTGTCTCCTGTCAGTGAGTCACTGAGGGTCCTATAGAGCAGTGACATCACCCGATGTCACTGTTCTATAGTGGAGATCGTTGTGGGCCACTCGTTATTAATTGGACTACGGCGGAAAGAGAGTATACGGTTTATTTAACGTTTTTGCAGGCGCTGAAGTATGGTAAGTATGGTTAAATGAAGAATATTAAAATACTTTTTTCCTAATGTGTGTGTTTTATTAACCCTTTATTACTATTGGATTAATAATGGATAGGTGTCTTATTGATGCCTCTCCGTTATTAACCCGGCTTAATGTCACCTTACAATAGCAAAGTGACATTAACCCCTTATTACCCCATATCCCACCACTACACGTGAGTGGGAAGAGAGAGGCTAAGTGCTGGAATTGGCGCATCTTACAGATGCGCCATTTCTGGGGCCGCTGCGGACTGGTGTTTGTAGCCGGGTGGGGGCCAATATCCATGGCCCCTCTCTAAGCTATGAATATCAGTCCGCAGCTGTCTGCGTTGCCTTTTTGGCTATAAAATATAGGGGGACCCAACGTCATTTTTTTGGGGGGTCCCCCTATTTTAATAGCCAGTAAAGGCTACGCAGACAACTGCAGGCTGATATTCATAGCAGGCTACAAATATTGGCCCCCGGCAGTCGGCTTTCCCCCTCTGGCACAGAAAATTGCGCGGGAGCCCACGCCTTTTTTTTCCGTTTTTTTTTTCTTTATAAATTCAACGCTCATTAAGGCCTTTTTCACACTTGCGTCGGTATGTGTCCGTCGCTACGCGTTGGGCTGACATACTGACGCACAATGCGAAATTTGTGCACGACGTGGGCAGCGGATGCAGTTTTTCAAGGCATCTGCTGCCCATTCCGAAGTCCGGGGAGGAGGGCGAGGAGTTTCGGCCGTGCATGCGCGGTAGAAAATGGCAGACGCGACGGACAAAAATACCTTCACTTGAGCGTTTTTTCATGCCGGCGGTTCACCAAAACACGACAGATCCGTTGCACGATGGACGCGACTTGTGGCCATCGGTCACGATCCGTCGCTAATACAAGTCTATGGGTGAAAAACCCATCCTGCGAGCACATTTGCAGGATCCGTTTTTTCCCAAAACAATGGATTGCAACGGATTGCTAAAAACGCTAGTGTGAAAGTAGACTTAGAAACATCGGCCTTTCTATTATATATCTATGGATATATCTATCTATAGATGTATTTGTAGATAGATATATCTATAGATACATAGATGTATCTATCCATTTATCTGGCTGCTTTCACACATCAGGTTTTTGCCGTCAGGCACAATCCGATGAGTTTTGAAAACAACGGATCCGTTTTTTCCAACGGATCCGTTTTTTTCCGCCTGATCCGTTTTTTCCGCCAGATCCGTTTTTTTCAGCCGGATCTGTTTTTTCCACCGATCCGTTTTTTCCACAGGATCCGTTTTTTTTCACTGGATCCGTTCTTTCTTCCGGATCTGTTTTTTTCCGCCGGATCTGTTTTTTTCCGCCGGATCCGTTTTTTCTGCCGGATCAGTTTTTTTCTTCCGGATATGTTTTTTTCCACCAGATACGTTTTTTTCTGCCAGATACGTTTTTTTTCCGTCGGATCCGTTTTTTCAAAACTCGCCAGATTGTGCCTGACGGCAAAAACCTGATGTGTGAAAGCAGCCAGATATATGGATAGATACAGTACATCTATGTATCTATAGATATACAATGCCTACAAGTAGCATTCAACCCCCTGCAGATTTAGCAGGTTTAATAAGATGCAAATAAGTTAGAGCCTTCAAACTTCAAACAAGAGCAGGATTTATTAACAGATGCATAAATCTTACAAACCAAAAAGTTTTGTTGCTCAGTTACATTTTTATAAATTTTAAACATAAAAGTGTGGGTCAATTATTATTCAACCACTAGGTTTAATATTTTGTGGAATAACCTTTGTTTGCAATTACAGCTAATAATCGTCTTTTATAAGACCTGATGAGGCTGGCACAGGTCTCTGGAGTTATCTTGGTCCACTCCTCCATGCAGATCTTCTCCAAGTTATCTAGGTTCTTTGGGTGTCTCATGTGGACTTTAATCTTGAGCTCCTTCCACAAGTTTTCAATTGGGTTAAGGTCAGGAGACTGACTAGGCCACTGCAACACCTTGATTTTTTGCCTCTTGAACCAGGCCTTGGTTTTCTTGGCTGTGTGCTTTGGGTCGTTGTCTTGTTGGAAGATGAAATGACGACCCATCTTTAGATCCTTGATGGAGGAGCGGAGGTTCTTGGCCAAAATCTCCAGGTAGGCCGTGCTATCCATCTTCCCATGGATGCGGACCAGATGGCCAGGCCCCTTGGCTGAGAAACAGCCCCACAGCATGATGCTGCCACCACCATGCTTGACTGTAGGGATGGTAATCTTGGGGTCGTATGCAGTGCCATCCAGTCTCCAAACGTCACGTGTGTGGTTGGCACCAAAGATCTCGATCTTGGTCTCATCAGACCAGAGAACCTTGAACCAGTCAGTCTCAGAGTCCTCCAAGTGATCATGAGCAAACTGTAGACGAGCCTTGACATGACGCTGTCATGATTCCAATGGCAGGGAATCACAAAAGGACAAGCACCAACGAGCTCTAGGGTGATGGAACCTGAGCTGACCGCGACCCTAAACCTGAACACACAAATAACAATAGCCGGGGAACGTGCCTACGTTGATCCTAGACGTCTCGCACCAGCGGAAGATCTAACTTCCCCTATTAGAAGAAACACAGACCTCTCTTGCCTCCAGAGAAATACCCCACAGAAATAGCAGCCCCCCACATATAATGACGGTGAAATGAGAGGAAGGCACATACACAGTATGAAAACAGATTCAGCAAAATGAGGCCCGCTAAAACTAGATAGCAGAGGATACAAAAGTAAACTGCGCGGTCAGCAAAAAACCCTTCAAAAAAACATCCTGTAATTACTTGAACTCATGTTCCAACTCATGGAACATGAGGAGCAATTACAGCCCGCTAGAGCAACCAGCAGCAAAGAAACAATTATATGCAAGCTGGACAAGACAAAAATAAAGCAAAACGTGGAACAAGAAAATCAAAAACTTAGCTTGTCCTGAAGATTACTGAAGCCAGAAGCTGAGGTAACAAAACACTCTGATAACCTTGATAGCCGGCGGGGAAATGACAAGAAAGCCCGGTTAAATAGGAAACTCCCAAATCCTAATAGAACAGGTGGACACCAGAGACAGCAGAACACAAATCACCCAGTACCATCAGTAACCACCAGAGGGAGCCCAAAAACAGAACTCACAACAGTACCCCCCCCTTGAGGAGGGGTCACCGAACCCTCACGAGAACCACCAGGGCGACCAGGATGAGCCCTATGAAAAGCGCGGACCAAATCATCAGCATGAACATCAGAGGCAACCACCCAAGAATTATCCTCCTGACCATAACCCTTCCACTTGACCAAATATTGGAGTTTCCGTCTGGAAACACGAGAATCCAAGATCTTCTCCACAACATACTCCAATTCTCCCTCCACCAGCACCGGAGCAGGAGGCTCAAGTGAAGGAACAACAGGTACCTCATACCTCCGCAACAACGACCGATGGAACACATTATGAATAGCAAACGATGCCGGGAGATCCAAACGAAACGACACAGGGTTAAGAATTTCCAAGATCCTATAAGGACCGATGAACCGAGGCTTGAACTTAGGAGAAGAGACCTTCATAGGAACAAAACGAGAAGACAACCACACCAAGTCCCCAACACGAAGTCGAGGACCCACGCGGCGACGGCGATTAGCAAACTGCTGAGCCTTCTCCTGGGACAACTTCAAATTGTCCACCACATGGCTCCAAATCTGATGCAACCTATCCACCACCATGTCCACTCCAGGACAATCAGAAGGCTCCACCTGACCAGAGGAAAAACGAGGATGAAACCCCGAATTACAAAAGAAAGGAGAAACCAAGGTAGCAGAACTAGCCCGATTATTAAGGGCAAACTCGGCCAGCGGCAAAAAGGTAACCCAGTCATCCTGATCAGCAGAAACAAAACACCTCAAATAAGTTTCCAAGGTCTGATTTGTTCGCTCCATCTGGCCATAAGTCTGAGGGTGGAATGCAGACGAAAAGGACAAATCAATGCCCATCTTAGCACAGAACGTCCGCCAAAATCTAGACACAAACTGGGATCCCCTGTCAGAAACGAAGTTCTCCGGAATCCCATGCAAACGAACCACGTTCTGGAAAAACAGAGGGACCAACTCAGAGGAGGAAGGCAACTTAGGCAAGGGTACAAGATGAACCATTTTAGAAAAGTGGTCACACACAACCCAGATGACAGACATTTTTTGAGAGACAGGGAGATCCGAAATAAAGTCCATGGAAATGTGCGTCCAAGGCCTCTTCGGGATAGGCAAAGGTGACAACAATCCACTGGCTCGAGAACAGCAAGGCTTAGCCCGAGCACAAACCTCACAAGACTGCACAAAAGAACGCACATCCCTCGACAAGGAAGGCCAACAAAAAGACCTGGCCACCAAGTCTCTAGTACCAAATATTCCAGGATGACCTGCCAACGCAGAAGAATGGACCTCGGAGATGACTCTACTGGTCCAACTATCCGGAACAAACAGTCTCTCAGGCGGACAACGATCAGGTTTACCCGCCTGAAACTCCTGCAAAGCACGTCGCAAGTCTGGGAAGACGGCCGACAAAATCACCCCATCCCTAAGGATACCAGTGGGCTCAGAATTTCCAGGGGAGTCAGGCACAAAACTCCTAGAAAGAGCATCCGCCTTCACATTCTTTGAACCTGGCAGGTATGAAACCACAAAATTGAAACGAGAGAAAAACAGTGACCAACGAGCCTGTCTAGGATTCAGACGCCTGGCAGACTCAAGGTAAATCAGATTTTTGTGATCAGTCAAGACCACCACACGATGTCTAGCACCCTCCAGCCAATGACGCCACTCCTCAAATGCCCACTTCATGGCCAAAAGTTCCCGATTACCCACATCATAATTCCGCTCAGCGTGCGAAAATTTTCTAGAAAAGAACGCACATGGCTTCATCACCGAGCACTCGGAGCTTCTCTGTGACAAAACCGCCCCCGCTCCAATCTCGGAAGCATCAACCTCAACTTGGAAAGGAAGCGAAACATCAGGCTGACGCAACACAGGAGCAGAAGAAAACCGGCGTTTAAGTTCCTGAAAGGCCTCCACAGCCGCAGGAGACCAATCAGCAACATCAGCACCCTCCTTAGTCAAATCCGTCAAAGGCTTAACAACACTAGAAAAATTAGTTATAAAACGACGATAGAAATTAGCAAAGCCCAAGAACTTCTGCAAACTCTTAAGAGATGCAGGCTGCGTCCAGTCACAAATAGCCCGAACCTTGACGGGATCCATCTCAATAGTAGAAGGGGAAAAAATATACCCCAAGAAAGAAATCTTCTGGACTCCAAAGAGACACTTTGATCCCTTTACAAACAAGGAATTAGCCCGCAGGACCTGAAACACCTTCCTGACCTGCTGAACATGAGACTCCCAGTCATCAGAAAAAACCAAAATATCATCCAAATACACAATCATAAATTTATCCAGGTATTCACGGAAAATATCGTGCATAAAGGACTGGAAGACTGAAGGAGCATTAGAAAGTCCGAAAGGCATTACCAAATACTCAAAATGGCCCTCAGGCGTATTAAATGCGGTTTTCCACTCATCACCTTGCTTTATTCGTATAAGATTATACGCACCCCGGAGATCAATCTTAGTGAACCATTTAGCCCCCTTAATGCGAGCAAACAAATCAGTCAACAAAGGCAAAGGATATTGATATTTTACGATAATCTTATTCAAAAGACGATAATCTATACAAGGCCTCAAGGACCCATCTTTCTTGGCCACGAAAAAAAAACCTGCTCCCAAAGGGGACGAAGATGGACGGATATGTCCCTTTTCCAAGGACTCCTTAACATAATCCCGCATAGCAGTATGCTCTGGCACTGACAGATTGAACAAACGACCTTTAGGAAATTTACTACCAGGAATTAAATCTATAGCACAATCTCAATCCCTGTGAGGAGG
Organism: Ranitomeya imitator; assembly: GCF_032444005.1. NCBI lineage: Eukaryota > Metazoa > Chordata > Amphibia > Anura > Dendrobatidae > Ranitomeya > Ranitomeya imitator. The sequence goes on along the minus strand of NC_091282.1, from coordinate 59,642,994 downwards.
AAGCGAACTGAGCTTAGGCTCCTCAAAAACATCCCGATAATCCGACAAAAATACAGGAACCTCAGAAGGAGTAGATGAAGCGATAGAAATCGGAGGTGCATCATCATGAACCCCCTGACATCCCCAGCTTAACACAGACATTGTTTTCCAGTCAAGGACTGGATTATGAGTTTGTAACCATGGCAGACCAAGTACTAGAACATCATGTAAATTATACAATACCAGGAAGCGAATCACCTCCTGATGAACGGGAGTCATACGCATGGTCACTTGTGTCCAGTACTGAGGTTTATTCATAGCCAAAGGTGTAGAGTCAATTCCCTTCAAAGGAATAGGGACTTCCAGAGGCTCCAGACTAAACCCACAGCGATTGGCAAATGACCAATCCATAAGACTCAGGGCAGCGCCTGAATCCACATAGGCATCGACGGAAATGGCTGATAATGAACAAATCAGAGTCACAGACAGAATGAACTTAGACTGTAAAGTACTAATGGCAACAGACTTATCAACCTTTTTTGTGCGTTTAGAGCATGCTGATATAACATGAGCTGAATCACCACAATAAAAGCACAACCCATTTTTCCGCCTATAGTTTTGCCGTTCACTTCTAGACTGAACTCTATCACATTGCATTGTCTCAAGTGCCTGTTCAGAAGACACCGCCAAATGGTGCACAGGTTTGCACTCCCGTAAACGCCGATCAATCTGAATAGCCATAGTCATAGACTCATTCAGACCCGTAGGCGCAGGGAACCCCACCATAACATCTTTAATGGCCTCAGAAAGGCCATCTCTGAACTTTGCAGCCAGGGCGCACTCATTCCACTGAGTAAGCACTGACCATTTCCGAAATTTTTGACAATATATTTCTGCTTCATCTTGCCCCTGAGAGAGAGCTAATAAAGCTTTTTCAGCCTGAATCTCTTGGTTAGGTTCCTCATAGAGCAAACCCAATGCCAGAAAAAACGCATCCACATTAAGCAACGCAGGATCCCCTGGTGCCAATGCAAATGCCCAATTTTGAGGGTCACCCCGCAGGAAAGATGTAATAATCTTAACCTGCTGAGCAGGGTCTCCAGAAGAGCGAGATTTCAAATAATAATCTTTATTTTTATATAGCGCTAACATATTCCGCAGCGCTTTACAATTTGCACACATTATCATCTCTGTCCCCAATGGGGCTCACAATCTAGAATCCCTATCAGTATGTCTTTGGAATGTGGGAGGAAACCGGAGTGCCCGGAGGAAACCCACGCAAACACGGAGAGAACATACAAACTCTTTGCAGATGTTGTCCTGGGTGGGATTCGAACCCAGGACCCCAGCGCTGCAAGGCTGCAGTGCTATCCACTGAGCCACCGTGCTGCCAAAGAAAGGAACAGCTTGCAATTGTTCCTAAAATTCAGAAAACTAGATCTATCTCCAGCAAAGAACTCTGGAATAGGAATTCTAGGTTCAGACATAGGAGCATGTACAACAAAATCTTGTATATTTTGAACCTTAGCAGCAAGATTATTCAAGCTGGAAGCTAAACTCTGGACGTCCATGATAAACAGCTAAGGTCAGAGCCATTCAAGGATTAAGAGGAGGAAAAAAAAAATTAAAAAAAAATCAGCCAGGCTGCAATTAGGGCTAGGCAGCAACCTCAGAGGAGAAAAAAAAAACTTCCTCAGACTACTTTTCCTCCTACTTCAGCCCAAACATTTTGGGCCGGCTATACTGTCATGATTCCAATGGCAGGGAATCACAAAAGGACAAGCACCAATGAGCTCTAGGGTGATGGAACCTGAGCTGACCGCGACCCTAAACCTGAACACACAAATAACAATAGCCGGGGAACGTGCCTACGTTGATCCTAGACGTCTCGCACCAGCCGAAGATCTAACTTCCCCTATTAGAAGAAACACAGACCTCTCTTGCCTCCAGAGAAATACGCCACAGAAATAGCAGCCCCCCACATATAATGATGGTGAAATGAGAGGAAGGCACATACACAGTATGAAAACAGATTCAGCAAAATGAGGCCCGCTAAAACTAGATAGCAGAGGATACAAAAGTAAACTGCGCGGTCAGCAAAAAACCCTTCAAAAAAAATCCTGTAATTACTTGAACTCATGTTCCAACTCATGGAACATGAGGAGCAATTACAGCCCGCTAGAGCAACCAGCAGCAAAGAAACAATTATATGCAAGCTGGACAAGACAAAAATAAAGCAAAACGTGGAACAAGAAAATCAAAAACTTAGCTTGTCCTGAAGATTACTGAAGCCAGAAGCTGAGGTAACAAAACACTCTGATAACCTTGATTGCCGGCGGGGAAATGACAAGAAAGCCCGGTTAAATAGGAAACTCCCAAATCCTAATAGAACAGGTGGACACCAGAGACAGCAGAACACAAATCACCCAGTACCATCAGTAACCACCAGAGGGAGCCCAAAAACAGAACTCACAACATGATGCTTTGAAAGTAAAAGTACCTTACGGGCTCGTCTGGAACGGAGACCATTGCGGTGGAGTACGTTACTTATGTGTTGTGAATTCCGCTGTTGGGCTCCATCCGGTGGTTGTAAGTGGCACTTTTGTGAGTTCTGCTCTTGGGCTCCCTCCGGTGGTTTTAAGTGGAATGGCTGCTCCTTGGATTTAGCAGTCTGCAGCTGCTTCCACTGATTGTCTTTCTGCTCGGCTATTTATGCCTGGCTCTTCCCTTCAGCCAGTGCCACTTGTCAATGGTTCCTGGTTGGATTGACATCTTTGCTTGGATTTCCCTGATATCCTGACCTGTTCAGCAAAGATAAGTCCTTGCTTTGCTCTTTTCTGTCCACATGTTGTGGACTTATTCGTTCTGTGCATTCTATGTTTTGTCCAGCTTGTCAGTATGGATTAATTCAGTTAAGCTGGAAGCTCTGGGAAGCAGAGTTACCCTCCACACCTTTAGTCAGGTGTGGAGATTTTTGGAAACTCTGTGTGGATTTTTGTAGTTTTTAATACTGACCGCACAGTATTCTATCCTGTCCTATCTATCTAGCTAGACTGGCCTCCTGTGCTACATCCTGGTTTCATTCTGTGTATGTCTTTTCCCTCTCCACTCACAGTCATTACTTGTGGGGGGCTATCTATCCTTTGGGGATTTTCTCTGAGGCAAGATAGTTTTCCTCTTTCTATCTTTAGGGGTAGTTAATTCTCAGGCTGTGACGAGGTGCCTAGGGAGTGACAGGAGCATCCCAAGGCTACTTCTAGTGTTGTGTTGAGCTTAGGGACTGCGGTCAGTACAGATACCACTTCCTTCAGAGCTCGTCCCATGTTGCTCCTAAACCATCAGTTCATAACACTTATGGTATTGACTGAAACCAATGTCCCCACTGCCATGAGATCTTCCCGGAGCTCCTTCCTTGTTGTCCTTGGGTTAGCCTTGACTCTTCGGACAAGCCTGGCCTCGGCACGGGATGAAACTTTCAAAGGCTGTCCAGGTCGTGGAAGGCTAACAGTAGTTCCATAAGCCTTCCACTTCCGGATGATGCTCCCAATAGTGGAGACAGGTAGGCCCAACTCCTTGGAAAGGGTTTTGTACCCCTTGCCAGCCTTGTGACCCTCCACGATCTTGTCTCTGATGGCCTTGGAATGCTCCTTTGTCTTTCCTATGTTGACCATGTATAAGTGCTGTTCACAAGTTTGGGGAGGGTCTTAAATAGTCAGAAAAGGCTGGAAAAAGAGATTATTAATCCAAACATGTGAAGCTCATTGTTCTTTTTGCCTGAACTACTTCTTAATACTTTAGGGAAACCAAACAGAATTCTGGTGGGTTGAGGGGTTGAATAATAAATGACCCTCTGAAAAGACTTTTCACAATTTAAAAAAAAAATAAACAAAGAAATAACATTCTTTTTTGCTGCAGTGCATTTCACACTTCCAGGCTGATCTACAGTCCAAATGTCACAATGCCAAGTTAATTCCAAATGTGTAAACCTGCTAAATCTGCAGGGGGTTGAATACTACTTGTAGGCACTGTATCTATCTATAAATATATCTATAGATAGATATATCCATAGATATATAATAGAAAGGCCGATGTTTCTAAGGCTACTTTCACACTTGCATTTTCAGCAATCTGTCGCAATCCGTCGTTTTGGGAAAAAAACGGATCCTGCAAATGTGCTCGCAGGATGCGTTTTTACCCTTAGACTTGTATTAGCGACGGATCGTGGCAGATGGCCACACGTCGCGTCCGTCGTGCAACCGATCCGTCGTGTTTTGGCGGATATTCAACCCGAAAAAATGTGAAGGTTTTTTTGCCCGTCGCGTCCGCCATTTTCTACCGCGCAGGCGCTTCCGAAACTCCGCCCCCTCCTCCAAGGACTTCAGAATGGGCAGCGGATGTGTTGAAAAACTACATCTGCTGCCCTGGTCGGAGCAAAATTTCACAACGTGCGTTGGTACGTCGGCCCGACGCATAGCGACAGACCTGTACTGACACAAGGGTGAAAAAGGCCTTAATGAGCGTTGAATTTAAAAAAAAAAGGAAAATAACGGCGTGGGCTCCCGCACAATTTTCTGTGCCAGAGGGGGAAAGCCGATGGCCGGGGACCAATACCTGTAGCCTGCTATGAATATCAGCCCGTAGCTGTCTACGTAGCCTTTACAGGCTATTAAAATAGGGCGACCCCCATAAAATGACGTTGGGTCCCCCTATATTTTATAGCCAGAAAGGCTACGCAGACAGCTGCGGGCTGATATTCATAGCCTAGAGAGGGGCCATGGATATTGGCCCCCCGGCTACAAATACCAGTCCGCAGCCGCCCCAGAAATGGCGCATCTGTAAGATGCGCCAATTCCGGCACTTAGCCTCTCTCTTCCCACTCACGTGTAGCGGTGGGATATGGGGTAATAAGGGGTTAATGTCAACTTGCTATTGTAAGGTGACATTATGCCGGGTTAATAACGGAGAGGCGTCAATAAGACTCCTATCCATTATTAATCCAATAGTAATAAAGGATTAATAAAACACACACACATTAGGAAAAAAGTATTTTAATATTATTCATTTAACCATACTTACCATACTTCAGCGCCTGCAAAAAACATAAAATAATAAACCGTATACTACCCGTCCGCCATAGTCCAATTAATAACGAGTGTCTCACGACGATCTCCTCTATAGAACAGTGACATCGGGTGATGTCACTGCTATATAGGACCCTCAGTGACACACTGACAGGAGACAATGGCTCCTGCAGTGCATCACTGAGGTTACCTTAGGACAAAGTCTCACTTTATGGCAATTGCTGTGTGGAAAAAATAAAAAAAATTCTCATACAGCAATGCCAAAAGTGAGACTAGGGACTATTTTTTTTTTACAGCGGAGGAGGAATACAGTGCAGAAGGATACCTTTCTCCCATCATTATGTTCCTGGAGCCCCTAGAGAGCGGTCGCATCAGCTGTGCTGCCGTTCTCTACGGGAGATTGTCATGGGACACTCGTGGATTTCTGCGGACAGGGAGTATATTGGTTGTTTGTTATATTCATATTTTTTTTACAGATGACACTGGTTTTGGGGAACAAAGTGACAAGTAATAGTGAGTATGAACTCTATGTTTAATGTACTGTATGTCTGTATGTATGTACTGTATGTAATGTATGAATGTATTGTATGCAGTATGTATGAAGTATGTATGTAGTATGTATGTATATAGTATGTATGTAGCATATATGTAGCATGTATGTAGTATGTATGTAGTATGTATGTTTTTTTTTTCCATTCAACACATTAGCCGGATGATGGGACTACTACTGTCCCATCATTGGCTGATGTGTCAATCACTGTCACTGTAGTAGGCATCATCCGATGGGACTTGTAGTCCCATCGGACAATGCCTGCACACAGGCACAGAGTCCCGGCAGCCTGCACAGAGCCTGGCATGCCGCACAGAGCCTGGCACGCCGCACAGAGCCCCGGCACACCGCACAGAGCCCCGCACACTGCACAGAGCCCCGCACGCCGCACAGAGCCCCGTCACACACACACAGAGCCCCGCACACCGCACAGAGCCCTGGCACGCCGCACCGAGCCCCGCACGCCGCACAGATCCCCGGCACACCGCACAGAGCCCCGCATGCCGCACAGAGCCTTGGCATGCCGCACAGAGCCCCGCGCGCTGCACAGAGCCCTGGCATACCACACAGAGCCCCTGCACACATGCACAGAGCCCCGCACGCCGCATAGAGCCCCGGCACCCACGCACAGAGCCCGCATTCTGCACAGAGCCCCGGCACGCCGCACAGAGCCCTGGCATGCCACACAGAGCCCCAATACACACACACAGAGCCCCACACGCCGCAGAGAGCCCCGACACACATGCACAGAGCCCTGCATGCCGCACAGAGCCCCGACACGCCGCACAGAGCCCCGGCAGGCCCGCACAGACCCCCGGCAGTCACGCACAGTCCCACGGCAGGTACGAACAGACCCCAGAGAGGCCCGTACAGATCATTGGCAGGCCCACACAGACCCCGCCCGCACACACAGATACGCACAGTGTCCGCCCACACACTGCCCACACTCTTCCCCCCTCTGGAACAGGATGCAGATGGACAGAAAGGGCTTATTTATGTGTCCTTAGAGAGCACTTTGGTTTTGGCCATGGTGGAGAGGTTGGACTGTGATTGATGGAGTGTGTGGACAGATGTCTTTTATACAGGTAACAAGTTCAAACAGGTGCATTTAATACAGGTAATGAGTGCAGAGCAGGAGGACTTCTTAGCTTTTCTTTAACAGGTCTGCGAGAGCCAGAATTATTGCTGGTTGGTAAGAGATGAAATACTTATTTCAGGCAATAAAATGCAATTTAATTATTTAGAAATCATACAGTGTGATTTACTATTTTTATTTTTAGATTCTGTCTCTCACATTTGAAGTGTTCCTACGACAAAAATTACAAATCTCTCTTCTTTATATGTGCGAAACTTGCAAAATTTTCAGTGTATCATATGCTTATTTACCTCACTGTATATGGACAAAAATGTACACACATCTCAGAAGTTGTGCAAAAGTGCTATGAGATATTATCTCAATTATATGTAAAAAGAAAAGTGTTTTAAATCTTTTTCCTCTCTTTTGTTCTGATCTTTTCATTCCTCCCTTTTCTCTCATCACAGGAAAGAGAAAATAAAGTCCATCTGGAACTGGCACATAAGACAATTTAGGGTAAATCTCGGAAGGTTTCCCTTTTCTTTGTTCCACCTTGTGACATTTACCCTTTTATCCTCTTCTAGGTCATTTTTTAGATGATTTTTGTGTCTAATTTTTGTATTTCTTTTTCTTTTTCAGTGTTCTTGCCTTATATGTCAGTTCCGAGAAAATATCTTATATCACTTTTTCACAACTACTTAAAAGCATGTAGATTTTTGTTCAGATACATTGTGAAGGGTTGACACACTTAAAACAGGAACCAGTAAAATACCTGCTGGTTTATTAACCCCTTAATGACCACCAATACGTCTTTTAACAGCGGTAGTTAAGGGTACTTAAACCACAGCGCCGTCAATTAACGGAGGTGTGGAAAAAGTGTATAGCCCCCCTAGAGTCAGATTTTCACAGGTTCTCGGTTGCCGGGGGTAGCCGAGACCCCAGAGAACATGATTCGGGTCCGTGTTTACCTACCCTCGGGTGCGATCGCTGGTATTAGCTGTTTACGCGATTTGCCATTTAATTTCTCTGTCCTCCGATGTGATCGCACATCAGAGGACAGAGAAATAGGGTCTCCGATCGCCCCCCAATACTTACCAGTGTCTCCCGATGTCCCTGGATCCTCCTGCTTCTCCCCACGGCTGCTGGCGTCTTCTTCCATTAAGAAAATGGCAGGCCCATGCGCAGTACGCCCGCCGAGATATGACGGCCAGCACCCGGCAACAAGTGGAAGATTTTTCCTATTGGTTCATTTTGGTCACCGTGATAGACCCTATCACAGTGATCAAATAAAAAAATAGTAATTAAACCTCCCCTTATCACCCCCTTACTTAGGAAAAAATAATAAAGAAAATGTATTTATTTATATTTTCCAATGGTGCTCCCTCTCTTCTGAGCTCTGCCGTGCACACAAACAGTGGTTTACCCCCACATATGGGGCTTCAGCGTCCTTAAGACAAATTGGACAACAACTTTTGAGGTCCAGTTTCTCCTGATACCCTTGGAAAAAAAAAAAAAATTGGGGGCTAAAAAATCATTTTTGTGGAAAAAAATGATTTTGTATTTTCACGGCTCTACGTCAAACTCTGTGAAGCACTTGGGCATTCAAAGTGCTCACCACATATCTAGATAAGTTCTTTGGGGGTCTAGTTTCCAAAATAGGGCTACCTGTTGGGGGTTTCTACTGTTTAGGTACAACAGGTGCTCTGCAAACGCAACGTGATGCCTGCAGACCATTCCATCAAAGTCTGCATTTTAAAATGTCACAACTTCCCTTGCGAGCCGCAATGTGTGCCCAAACAGTGGTCCCCCAACATATGGGGCATCAGCATACTGAGGAAAAACTGGACAACAAGTTTTGGGGTCCAATTTCTCCTGTTACCCTTGTGAAAATAAAAAATTTGGGGCTAAAATTCAGTTTTGTGGGAACAAATGATTTTTTATTTTCATGACTCTACATTATAAACTTCTGTAAATCACTTGGGGGTTCATAGTGCTCATCACACATCTAGATAAGTTCCTTGGGGGGTCTAATTTCCAAAATGGTGTCACTTGTGGGGGGTTTCTACTGGCTAGGCACATCAGAGCTCTGCAAACGCTACATGACGCCCACAGACCATTCTTTAAAAGTCTGCATTCCAAAACGGCGCTCCATCCCTTCCGAGCCCTGCCATAAGCCCAAACTGTGGTTGCCCCACACATATGGGGTTTTCAGTGTACTCAGGATAAATTGGACAATACATTTTAGGGTCCAAATTCTCCTGTTACCCTTGTGAAAGTAAAATATTTGGGGGTGAAAAGATCATTGTTATGGAAAAAAATATGATTTTTTATTTTCACGGCTCCACATTATAAACTTTTGTGAAGCACTTGGGGGTTCAAAGTGCTCACCACACATCTAGATAAGCTCATATGGTGGTGTAGTTTCCAAAATGGGGCCACTTGTGGGGGGTTTCTACTGTTTAGGTACATCAGGACCCTTGCAAACGCAACATGATGCCCGCAGACCATTCCATCAAAGTCTGCATTTTAAAACTTCACTACGTTCCCTTCCGAGCCCCGATGTCTGCCCAAACAGTGGCCCCCCCACACATATGGGGTATCAGCGTACTGAAAACAAACTGGACAACAACTTTTTGGGTCCAATTTCTCCTATTACCCTTGTGAAAATAAAAAAAAATGCAGGCTACAAAAATCATTTTTGAGGAAAAAAAAGATTTTTAATTTCACGGCTCTGCATTATAAACTTCTGTGAAGCACTTGGGGATTCAAAGTGCTTACCACACATCTAGATAAGTTCCTTAAGGGGTTTAATTTCCAAACTGGTGTCACTTGTGGGGGGTTTCCACTGTTGAGGCACATCAGGGGCTCTCCAAATGTGACATAGCGTCCGATTTCAATTCCAGCCAATTCTGCATTGAAAAAGTCAAACGGAACTCCTTCTTTTCAAAGCTCTGCTGTGCACCCAAACAATGGTTTACTCCCACATATGGGGTATCGGCGTACTCAGGAAAAATTGTACAACAACTTTCTTGGTCTAATTTCTTCTGTTACCCTTGTGAAAATAAGAAGTTGGGGGCAAAAAGATAATTTTTGTGGAAAAACATGATTTTTTTTTTTCACGGCTCTACGTTAAAAGCTTCTGTGTAGCACTTGGGGGTTCAAAGTGCTCACCACACATCTAGATAAGTTCCTTAAGGGGTCTAGTTTCCAAAATGGTGTCACTTGTGGGGGGTTTTCACTGTTTTAGCACATCAGGGGCTCTCCAAACGCGACATGGTGTCTGATCTCAATTCCAGCCAATTCTGCATTGAAAAGGTCAAATGGAGCTGCTTCCCTTCTGAGCTCTGTCGTGCGCCCAAACGGTGGTTTAACCCCACATATGGGGTATCAGCGTACTCAGGACAAAGTGCAAAACAACTTTTGTGGTCTAATTTCTCCTGTTACCCTTGTGAAAATAAATATTTGGGAGGGAAAAGAACATTTTTGGGGAAAAAATAAGATTTTTTATTTTCACGTCTCTACGTTTTAAACTTCTGTGATGTACTTGGGGGTTCAAAGTGCTCACCACACATCTAGATAAGTTCCTTAAGGGGTCTTGTTTCCTAAATGGTGTCATTTGTGTGGAGTTTCTATTGTTTAGGCACATCAGGGGCTCTCTAAACGTGACATGGCGTCCGATCTCAATTCCAGCCAATTCTGCATTGAAAAAGTCAAACGGTGCTCCTTCCCTTCCGAGCTCTGCCATGCGCCCAAACATTGGTTTACCTGTTGTGAATTCTGTGGCAGAGCTCCCTCCTGTGGTCACAAGTGGTACTTCGGCTGATTCTCTCTGTGAGCTTCCGTTGGTGGAGGAAAGTGGTACTGCGGCTTCTGAGTTTCCTTCCTCGGGTGATGTGGTGAAGTCGTTAGGTGCTGCTCTATTTGACTCCACCTGGTGCCTTGATCCTGGCCTCCAGTCAATGTTCTAGTATTGGACCTGTTTCCTCCTGGATCGTTCCTGTGGCCTGCTGCTCTGCATAGCTAAGTTCCACTTTGCTATTTTGCTAGCTGTTTTTTTCTGTCCAGCTTGTCTATTTGTTTTGCTGGAGGCTCTGGGACGCAAAGGGTGTACCTCCGTGCCGTTAGTTCGGTACGGAGGGTCTTTTTGCCCCCTTTGCGTGGTTTTCTTTAGGGTTTTGTGTAGACCGCAAAGTTATCTTTCCTATCCTCGTTCTGTCTAGAATATCGGGCCTCACTTTGCTGAATCTATTTCATCCCTACGTTTGTCTTTTCATCTTACTCACAGTCATTATATGTGGGGGGCTGCCTTTTCCTTTGGGGTATTTCTCTGAGGCAAGGTAGGCTTATTTTCTATCTTCAGGCTAGCTAGTTTCTCAGGCTGTGCCGAGTTGCATAGGGAGCGTTAGGCGCAATCCACGGCTGCCTCTAGTGTGGTTGGAGAGGATTAGGGATTGCGGTCAGCAGAGTTCCCACGTCTCAGAGCTCGTTCTATGTTTTTGGGTTATTGTCAGGTCACTGTATGTGCTCTGACCTCTATGTCCATTGTGGTACTGAATTACCTTATCATAACAGTACTGGAGGCCCAAAGTACTAATGATTCTCAATAGAGGGAAAAAAGAAGTTCTGAGACCATTTTTTTTTCTCTGCACTGTGTTTTGCCTTTTTTTTCCCCTAGACATTTGGGTGGTTCAGGACACAGGTGTAGCGATGGACATTAAAGGTCTGTTTTCATGTGTGGATCAGCTAACGGCAAGAGTACAAAATATTCAAGACTTTGTGGTTCAGAATTCTATGTTAGAACCAAGAATTCTTATTCCTGATTTGTTTTTTGGAGATAGAACTAAATTTCTGAGTTTCAAAAATAATTGTAAACTATTTCTAGCTTTGAAACCTCGCTCCTCTGGTGACCCAGTTCAACAAGTTAGGTTCATTATTTCTTTTTTACGTGGCGACCCTCAGGACTGGGCATTTTCTCTTGCGTCAGGAGATCCTGCATTAAGTAATATCGATGCGTTTTTCCTGGCTCTCGGATTGCTGTACGATGAACCTATTTCAGTGGATCAGGCAGAGAAAAATTTGCTGGCTCTGTGTCAGGGTCAGGATGAGATAGAGGTATATTGTCAGAAATTTAGAAAGTAGTCCGTACTCACTCAAAGGAATGAAGGTGCGCTCGCAGCTATTTTCAGAAAGGGTCTCTCTGAAGCCCTTAAGGATGTCATGGTGGGATTTCCTATGCCTGCTGGTCTGAATGAGTCTATGTCTTTGGCCATTCAGATCGGTCGACGCTTGCGTGAGCGTAAATCTGTGCACCATTTGGCGGTATTACCTGAGCTTAAACCTGAGCCTATGCAGTGCAATAGGACTTTGACCAGAGTTGAACGGCATGAACACAGACGTCTGAATGGGCTGTGTTTCTACTGTGGTGATTCCCCTCATGCTATCTCTGATTGTCCTAAGCGCACTAGGCGGTTCGCTAGGTCTGCCACCATTGGTACGGTACAGTCAAAATTTCTTCTGTCCGTTACCTTGATCTGCTCTTTGTCATCGTATTCTGTCATGGCATTTGTGGATTCAGGCGCTGCCCTGAATTTGATGGACTTGGAGTATGCTAGGCGTTGTGGGTTTTTCTTGGAGCCCTTGCAGTGTCCTATTCCATTGAGAGGAATTGATGCTACGCCTTTGGCCAAGAATAAGCCTCAGTACTGGACCCAGCTGACCATGTGCATGGCTCCTGCACATCAGGAGGTTATTCGCTTTCTGGTGTTGCATAATCTGCATGATGTGGTCGTGTTGGGGTTGCCATGGCTACAAGTCCATAATCCAGTATTAGATTGGAAATCCATGTCTGTGTCCAGCTGGGGTTGTCAGGGGGTACATGGTGATGTCCCATTTCTGACTATTTCGTCATCCACCCCTTCTGAGGTTCCAGAGTTCTTGTCTGATTACCGGGATGTATTTGATGAGCCCAAGTCCGATACCCTACCTCCGCATAGGGATTGTGATTGTGCTATCGATTTGATTCCTGGTAGTAAATTCCCAAAAGGTCGACTGTTTAATTTGTCTGTGCCTGAGCACGCCGCTATGCGGAGTTATGTGAAGGAGTCCTTGGAGAAGGGGCATATTCGCCTGTCATCGTCGCCATTGGGAGCAGGGTTCTTTTTTGTAGCCAAGAAGGATGGTTCGCTGAGACTTTGTATAGATTACCGCCTTCTAAATAAGATCACGGTTAAATTTCAGTACCCCTTGCTGTTGTTGTCTGATTTGTTTGCTTGGATTAAGGGGGCTAGTTGGTTCACCAAGATAGATCTTCGTGGTGCGTATAATCTTGTGCGTATTAAGCGAGGCGATGAATGGAAAACTGCATTTAATACGCCCGAGGGCCATTTTGAGTATCTAGTAATGCCATTCGGACTTGCCAATGCTCCATCAGTGTTTCAGTCCTTTATGCATGACATCTTCCGAGAGTACCTGGATAAATTCCTGATTGTGTACTTGGATGACATTTTGATCTTCTCGGATGATTGGGAGTCTCATGTGAAGCAGGTCAGAACGGTGTTTCAGGTCCTGCGTGCTAATTCTTTGATTGTGAAGGGATCAAAGTGTCTCTTTGGTGTTCAGAAGGTTTCATTTTTGGGGTTCATCTTTTCCCCTTCTACTATCGAGATGGACCCTGTTAAGGTCCAAGCCGTCCATGATTGGACTCAGCCGACATCTCTAAAAAGTCTGCAAAAGTTCCTGGGCTTTGCTAATTTTTATCGTCGCTTCATCTGCAATTTTTCTAGTATTGCTAAACCATTGACCGATTTGACCAAGAAGGGTGCTGATGTGGTCAATTGGTCTTCTGCTGCTGTGGAAGCTTTTCAAGAGTTGAAGCGTCGTTTTTCTTCTGCCCCTGTGTTGTGTCAACCAGATGTTTCGCTTCCATTCCAGGTCGAGGTTGATGCTTCTGAGATTGGGGCAGGGGCTGTTTTGTCGCAGAGAAGTTCTGATTGCTCAGTGATGAAACCATGCGCCTTCTTTTCCAGGAAGTTTTCGCCTGCTGAGCGAAATTATGATGTGGGCAATCGAGAATTGCTGGCCATGAAGTGGGCATTCGAGGAGTGGTGTCATTGGCTTGAAGGAGCTAAGCATCGCGTGGTGGTCTTGACGGATCATAAGAACTTGACTTATCTCGAGTCTGCCAAGCGGTTAAATCCTAGACAGGCTCGTTGGTCGCTGTTTTTTGCCCGTTTTGACTTTGTGATTTCGTACCTTCCGGGCTCTTAAAATGTGAAGGCGGATGCTCTGTCTAGGAGTTTTGTGCCCGATTCTCCGGGTTTATCTGAGCCGGCGGGTATCCTCAAAGAGGGATTAATAATGTCTGCCATCTCCCCTGATTTGCGGCGGGTGCTGCAAAAATTTCAGGCTAATAAACCTGATCGTTGCCCAGCGGAGAAGCTGTTTGTCCCTGATAGGTGGACGAATAAAGTTATCTCTGAGGTTCATTGTTCGGTGTTGGCTGGTCATCCTGGAATCTTTGGTACCAGAGAGTAAGTGGCTAGATCCTTTTGGTGGCCATCTCTGTCGCGGGATGTGCGTTCTTTTGTGCAGTCCTGTGGGATTTGTGCTCGGGCTAAGCCCTGCTGTTCTCGTGCCAGTGGGTTGCTTTTGCCCTTGCCGGTCCCGAAGAGGCCTTGGACACATATCTCTATGGATTTTATTTCAGATCTTCCCGTCTCTCAAAAGATGTCAGTCATTTGGGTGGTCTGTGATCGCTTCTCTAAGATGGTCCATTTGGTACCCTTGTCTAAATTACCTTCCTCCTCTGATTTGGTGCCATTGTTCTTCCAGCACGTGGTTCGTTTACATGGCATTCCAGAGAATATCGTTTCTGACAGAGGTTCCCAGTTTGTTTCGAGGTTTTGGCGAGCCTTTTGTGGTAGGATGGGCATTGACTTGTCTTTTTCCTCGGCTTTCCATCCTCAGACTAATGGCCAGACCGAACGAACCAATCAGACCTTGGAAACATATCTGAGATGCTTTGTTTCTGCTGATCAGGATGACTGGGTGTCCTTTTTGCCTTTGACTGAGTTCGCCCTTAATAATTGGGCCAGCTCGGCTACCTTGGTTTCGCCGTATTTCTGCAACGCTGGGTTCCATCCTCGTTTCTCTTCAGGGCAGGTTGAGTCTTCGGACTGTCCTGGTGTGGAAACTGTGATGGACAGGTTGCTGCAGATTTGGACTCATGTAGTGGACAATTTGACCTTGTCCCAGGAGAAGGCTCAACGTTTCGCTAATCGCAGACGCTGTGTGGGTCCCCGACTTCGTGTTGGGGATTTGGTTTGGTTATCTTCTCGTCATATTCCTATGAAGGTTTCCTCTCCTAAGTTTAAACCTCGTTTCATTGGTCCGTATAGGATTTCTGAGGTTCTTAATCCTGTGTCTTTTCGTCTGACCCTTCCAGATTCTTTTTCCATACATAACGTATTCCATAGGTCATTGTTGCGGAGATACGTGGCACCTATGGTTCCTGTTATGAAAGGCAATTCAGTACCACAATGGACATAGCGGTCAGAGCACATACAGTGATTTGACAATAACCCAAAATCATAGAACGAGCTCTGAGACGTGGGAACTCTGCAGACCGCAATCCCTAATCCTCTCCAAACAACACTAGAGGCAGCCGTGGATTGCGCCTAACTCTGCCTATGCAACTCGGCATAGCCTGAGAAACTAACTAGCCTGAAGATAGAAAATAAGCCTACCTTGCCTCAGAGAAATACCCCAAAGGAAAAGGCAGCCCCCTACATATAATGACTGTGAGTTAAGATGAAAAGACAAACGTAGAGATGAAATAGATTCAGCAAAGTGAGGCCCGACTTTCTTAACAGAGCGAGGATAGAAAAGATAACTTTGCGGTCTACACAAAACCCTAAAGAAAACCACGCAAAGGGGGCAAAAAGACCCTCCGTACCGAACTAACGGCACGGAGGTACACCCTTTGCGTCCCAGAGCTTCCAGCAAAAAATTAGACAAGCTGGACAGAAAAAATAGCAAACAAATAGCAAAGAAGAACTTAGCTATGCAGAGCAGCAGGCCACAGGAATGATCCAGGGAAAAGCAAGTCCAACACTGGAACATTGACAGGAAGCAAGGAACAAAGCATTAGGTGGAGTTAAGTAGAGAAGCACCTAACGACCTCACCAGATCACCTGAGGGAGGAAACTCAGAAGCCGCAGTACCACTTCCCTCCACCAACAGAAGCTCACAGAGAGAATCAGCCGAAGTACCACTTGTGACCACAGGAGGGAGCTCTGCCACAGAATTCACAACAGTACCCCCCCTTGAGGAGGGGTCACCGAACCCTCACCAGAGCCCCCAGGCCGACCAGGATGAGCCACATGAAAGGCACAAACAAGATCGGGAGCATGGACATCAGAGGCAAAAACCCAGGAATTATCTTCCTGAGCATAACCATTCCATTTATCCAGATACTGGAGTTTCCTTCTAGAAACACGAGAATCCAAAATCTTCTCCACAATATACTCCAATTTCCCCTCCACCAAAACCGGGGCAGGAGGATCAACAGATGGAACCATAGGTGCCACGTATCTCCGCAACAATGACCTATGGAATACGTTATGTATGGAAAAAGAATCTGGAAAGGTCAGACGAAAAGACACAGGATTAAGAACCTCAGAAATCCTATACGGACCAATGAAACGAGGTTTAAACTTAGGAGAGGAAACCTTCATAGGAATATGACGAGAAGATAACCAAACCAGATCCCCAACACGAAGTCGGGGACCCACACGGCGTCTGCGATTAGCGAAACGTTGAGCCTTCTCCTGGGACAAGGTCAAATTGTCCACTACATGAGTCCAAATCTGCTGCAACCTGTCCACCACAGTATCCACACCAGGACAGTCTGAAGACTCAACCTGTCCTGAAGAGAAACGAGGATGGAACCCAGAATTGCAGAAAAATGGTGAAACCAAGGTAGCCGAGCTGGCCTGATTATTAAGGGCGAACTCACCCAAAGGCAAAAAGGACACCCAGTCATCCTGATCGGCAGAAACAAAGCATCTCAGATATGTTTCCAAGGTCTGATTGGTTCGTTCGGTCTGGCCATTAGTCTGAGGATGGAAATCCGAGGAAAAAGACAAGTCAATGCCCATCCTACCACAAAAGGCTCGCCAAAACCCCGAAACAAACTGGGAACCTCTGTCAGAAACGATATTCTCTGGAATGCCCTGTAAACGAACCACATGCTGGAAGAACAATGGCACCAAATCAGAGGAGGAAGGCAATTTAGACAAGGGTACCAAATGGACCGTCTTAGAAAAGCGATCACAGACCACCCAAATGACTGACATCTTTTGAGAAACGGGAAGATCAGAAATAAAATCCATAGAGATATGTGTCCAAGGCCTCTTTGGGACCGGCAAGGGCAAAAGCAACCCACTGGCACGAGAACAGCAGGGCTTAGCCCGAGCACAAATCCCACAGGACTGCACAAAAGTACGCACATCCCGCGACAGAGACGGCCACCAAAAGGATCTAGCCACTAACTCTCTGGTACCAAAGATTCCAGGATGACCAGCCAACACCGAACAATGAACCTCAGAGATAACTTTATTGGTCCACTTATCAGGGACAAACAGTCTCTCCGCTGGACAACGATCAGGTTTATTAGCCTGAAATTTTTGCAGCACCCGCCGCAAATCAGGGGAGATGGCAGACACAATTACTCCTTCCTTGAGGATACCCGCCGGCTCAGACAAACCCGGAGAGTCGGGCACAAAACTCCTAGACAGAGCATCCGCCTTCACATTTTAAGAGCCCGGAAGGTACGAAATCACAAAGTCAAAACGGGCAAAAAACAGCGACCAACGAGCCTGTCTAGGATTCAACCGCTTAGCAGACTCAAGATAAGTCAAGTTCTTATGATCAGTCAATACTAGGGTTGAGCGAAACGGGTCGAACATTTTCAAAAGTCGCCGACTTTTGGCTAAGTCGGGGTTTCATGAAACCCGATCCGACCCCTGTGCGGGGTCGGCCATGCGGTACGCGACTTTCGCGCCAAAGTCGCGTTTCAATGACGCGAAAAGCGCCATTTCTCAGCCAATGAAGGTAAACGCAGAGTGTGGGCAGCGTGATGACATAGGTCCTGGTCCCCACCATCTTAGAGAAGGGCATTGCAGTGATTGGCTTGCTGTCTGCGACGTCACAGGGGCTATAAAGAGGCGTTCCCGCCGACCGCCATCTTACTGCTGCTGATCTGAGCTTAGGGAGAGGTTGCTGCCGCTTTGTCAGAAGCAGGGATAGCGTTAGGCAGGGTCCATTAACCACAAAACCGCTTGTGCTGCAGCGATTTGCACTGTCCAACACCACCCTCGGTGTGCAGGGACAGTGGAAGTTTTTTTTTTTTTTTTTTTCCCCTCAGCGCTGTAGCTCATTGGGCTGCCCTAGAAGGCTCCCTGATAGCTGCATTGCTGTGTGTACGCCGCTGTGCAAACCAACTGCTTTTTTCAAAGCACAAATCCTCTTGTTCCTTCCTTTCTGCACAGCTATCTTTTTTGTTTGTCCACACTTTTTATTTCATTTGTGCATCAGTCCACTCCTTATTGCTGCCTGCCATACCTGGCTGAGATTACTGCAGGCAGGGAGATAGTAGCTGCCTGCCATACCTGGCTGAGATTACTGCAGGCAGGGAGATAGTAATTGTAGGACATTCCCTGTTTTTTTTTTTTTTTTTGGTGGGAGATTAAGATTGGCAATTTGGCATTTCTGCTAGAGTGCCATCCCTGTGTGTGCCATCTCTCTCACATAGTGGGCCATAGAAAGCCTTTTCATTTTTCTGTATTTTTTTTTGTGGGGTGTATAAATTCTCCCTGATAAAAATACAGTGGGAGATTAATATTGGCCTTTGGGCTTGTGTGCCAGTCCTGAGTGTGCCATCTCTCTCACAAATAGTGGGCCATAGAAAGCCTATTTTATTTTTTTTTGGGTTTTATAAATTCTCCCTGAAAAAAAGGGAGCTTAATATTGGCCTCTGGGCTTGTGTGCCAGTCCTGAGCGTGCCATCTGTGCCAGCCCTGAGCGTGCCATCTCTCTCACAAATAGTGGGCCATAGAAAGCCTATTTAATTTTTTTTTTGGTTTTATAAATTCTCCCTGAAAAAAAGGGAGATTAATATTGGCCTCTGGGCTTGTGTGCCAGTTGTGAGCGTGCCATCTGTGCCAGTCCTGAGCGTGCCATCTCTCTCACAAATAGTGGGCCATAGAAAGCCTATTTAATTTTTTTTTTTGTTTTATAAATTTTCCCTGAAAAAAGGGAGATTAATATTGGCCTCTGGGCTTGTGTGCCAGTTGTGAGCGTGCCATCTGTGCCAGTCCTGAGCGTGCCATCTCTCTCACAAATAGTGGGCCATAGAAAGCCTATTTAATTTTTTTTTTGGTTTTATAAATTTTCCCTGAAAAAAGGGAGATTAATATTGGCCTCTGGGCTTGTGTGCCAGTTGTGAGCGTGCCATCTGTGCCAGTCCTGAGCGTGCCATCTCTCTCACAAATAGTGGGCCATAGAAAGCCTATTTAAATATTTTTTTGGTTTTATAAATTCTCCCAGAAAAAAAGGGAGATTAATATTGGCCTCTGGGCTTCTGTGCCAGTCCTGAGCGTGCCATCTGTGCCAGTCCTGAGCGTCCCATCTCTCTCACAAATAGTGGGCCATAGAACGCCTATTTTTGGTTTTATTTGTTTTCTAAATTCTCCCTGAAAAAATCATTTTATTTTATTTGGTTTCTAAATTCTTCCTGATAAAATCATATTTTTTTTATTATTTTTTTTTCTAAAGTCTCCCTGAAAAAAAAAAAAAAAAAAAAAAAACAGTGGGAGATTAATATTGGCCTTTCTGCTTGTGTGCCAGTCTTGACTCCTGGGTGCGTCATCTCTCAGTCAGTGGGCCATAGAACGCCTATTTTTGGTTTTATTTGTTTTATAAATTCTCCCTGAAAAAATCATTTTATTTTATTTGGTTTCTAAATTCTTCCTGATAAAATCATATTTTTTTTATTATTTTTTTTTCTAAAGTCTCCCTGAAAAAAAAAAAAAAAAACAACCAAAAAAAACAGTGGGAGATTAATATTGGCCTTTCTGCTTGTGTGCCAGTCTTGACTCCTGGGTGTGCCATCTCTCTCTCTCTCTCTCTCTCTCCAATTGTGGTCCATAGAAAGCCTATATTTTTTTTCCTTGATTTGGGATCCAAAATCTACCAGAGAAAATAACTACATCAATCATTGGTAGAAAAATATTGGCCTCTGGGCTTGTGTGCCACTCCTGACTCCTGTGTGCGTCATCTCTCAGTCAGTGGGCCATAGAACGCCTATTTTTGTTTTTATTTGTTTTATAAATTCTCCCTGAAAAAATAATTTTATTTTATTTGGTTTCTAAATTCTTCCTGATAAAATCATATTTTTTTTATTATTTTTTTTTCTAAAGTCTCCCTGAAAAAAAAAAAAAAAAAACAACCAAAAAAAACAGTGGGAGATTAATATTGGCCTTTCTGCTTGTGTGCCAGTCTTGACTCCTGGGTGTGCCATCTCTCTCTCTCTCTCTCTCTCTCTCCAATTGTGGTCCATAGAAAGCCTATATTTTTTTTCCTTGATTTGGGTTCCAAAATCTACCAGAGAAAATAACTCCATCAATCATTGGTAGAAAAATATTGGCCTCTGGGCTTGTGTGCCACTCCTGATTCCTGTGTGCGTCATCTCTCACTCAGTGGCCCATAGAAAGCATATAGTTTGTTACATTTGTTTTCTAAATTCTCCCTGCAAAAATCTATTTTTTTTTTTTGGGGGGGTTTCTAAAGTGTTCCTGAAAAAAATAAAAATAAAAAAAAAATAATAGTGTGACATTAATATTAACATTTGTGCTTCAGTGACAGTCCTGCGTGTGGGGCATCTCTCTAATTTGCAGCCACCAAAAAAAGAGTGTGTAACATTGGGCCTGATTTTAGCTGTGGTCTCACCAACCTGTAAAGGGGTAGCTAAATCATACTGAAGTTATAGCTCACCGTGTAAGTTGTGTGACTGCAACAAATAACGTTAGTTTGGTTACGTTTTTAAAACAATGAGGAAGTCTAGTGGAAGAGGTCGTGGCCGGGGGCGTTCATTGTCAGCTGGTAATGAGGGTAGTGGTAGTGGTGGAGCATCAGGTGGTCGTGGGGAAAAAAATATTGCACCTAAGTCTGGAGCTGTGGAGCCAGGTTCGTCGTCCGGCTACACAAGGCCTCGAACGCTCCCTTTTCTGGGATTAGGAAAACCGCTTTTAAAGCCGGAGCAGCAAGAGCAAGTTTTGGCTTATCTTGCTGACTCAGCCTCTAGCTCTTTTGCCTCCTCTCGTGAAACTGGTAAAAGTAAAAGCAGCGCGTCGTTAGTGGATGTTCACGGTCAGGGACAAGTCACTTCCTTGTCCTCTTCAGCAAAAACAACAACAGAGAAGAATGCAGCAGGCGACACAACGGGTTACTCCATGGAGCTCTTTACACATACCGTCCCTGGCTTAGAAAGTGAAGCAGTTAACAGTCCATGCCCATTACAAATTGAATCTGACATGGAGTGCACTGACGCACAGCCACAGCCAGACTACTATGCTGGTCCTTTGACTCAGACCACAACATTGCCCTCGCAGGGTGCTGATCAAGAATCAGACCCTGATGAGACTATGTTGCCCCATCACGAACGCTATACCACCGAACGACACGGTGACACAGACGAAGTTGCGCAGGAGGTAGAAGAAGAGTTATTAGATGACCCAGTTCTTGACCCCGATTGGCAGCCATTGGGGGAACAGGGTGCAGGCGGCAGCAGTTCTGAAGCAGAGGAGGAGGAGGGGACGCAGCAGGCATCAACATCGCCACAGGTTCCATCTGCCGGGCCCGTATCTTGCCCAAAACGCGTGGCAAAGCCAAAACCTGGTGGAGGACAGCGTGGCCATCCGGTTAAAGCTCAGTCTGCAATGCCTGAAAAGGTATCCGATGCTAGAAAGAGTGCAGTCTGGCATTTTTTTAAACAACATCCAATTGATCAGCGCAAAGTCATCTGTCAAAAATGTTCTACTTCCTTAAGCAGAGGTCAGAATCTGAAAAGTCTCAATACTAGTTGCATGCATAGACATTTAACCACCATGCATTTGAAAGCTTGGACTAACTACCAAACGTCCCTTAAGGTTGTTGCACCCTCGGCCAATGAAGCTAGTCATCAACGCAACATCCCTTCCGGCAGTGTAGGACCACCATTTAGCGCACCACCTGCTGTATCTGTGCAGGTATCTTTGCCAGGCCAAAGCAGTCAGGGTCAGGGAATCACCAGTTTCGTAGTAGGAAACACTGCATCTAGGGCACCGGCGGCAACAATACCATCTCCCACCGTCTCTCAGTCTGCCATGTCCACCGGCACCCCCGCTAGTTCCACGATCTCCAGCTCTCCAGTCCAGCTCACCCTACATGAGACTATGGTTAGAAAAAGGAAATACTTAGCCTCGCATCCGCGTACACAGGGTTTGAACGCCCACATAGCTAGACTAATCTCGTTAGAGATGATGCCCTACCGGTTAGTTGAAAGCGAAGCTTTCAAAGACCTGATGGACTACGCTGTACCACGCTACGAGCTACCCAGTCGACACTTTTTTTCCAGAAAAGCCATCCCAGCCCTCCACCAGCATGTTAAAGAGCGCATCGTCCATGCACTCAGGCAATCTGTGAGCACAAAGGTGCACCTGACAACAGATGCATGGACCAGTAGGCATGGCCAGGGACGTTACGTGTCCATCATGGCACACTGGGTAAATGTGGTGGATTCAGGGTCCACAGGGGACAGCAAGTTTGGGACAGTTCTGCCTAGCCCACGGTCTAGTAAACAGTTGTCTGTAGCCGTTCGCACCCCCTCCTCCTCCTCCTCCTCCTCGTCCTCCTGCAGAAGCAAGAGCTCGTCCACAGACCGCAGTCGCACAAACACTCCATCCGCACCTGCCACTGTTGCACACCAGGTCTCCCATTATGGGGCAGCTACTGGCATACGTCAGCAGGCTGTATTGGCTATGAAGTGTTTGGGCGACAATAGACACACCGCGGAAGTTCTGTCCGAGTTCTTGCAGCAAGAAACGCAGTCGTGGCTGGGCACTGTAGATCTTGAGGCAGGCAAGGTAGTGAGTGATAACGGAAGGAATTTCATGGCTGCCATCTCCCTTTCCCAACTGAAACACATTCCTTGCCTGGCTCACACCTTAAACCTGGTGGTGCAGTGCTTCCTGAAAAGTTATCCGGGGTTATCCGACCTGCTCCTCAAAGTGCGTGGACTTTGCGCACATATCCGCCGTTCGCCTGTACACGCCAGCCGTATGCAGACCTATCAGCGTTCTTTGAACCTTCCCCAGCATCGCCTAATCATAGACGTTGCAACAAGGTGGAACTCAACACTGCACATGCTTCAGAGACTGTGTGAACAGAGGCGGGCTGTTATGTTTTTGTGGGAGGATACACATACACGGGCAGGCAATAGGATGGCAGACATGGAGTTGTCAGGTGTGCAGTGGTCGAAGATTCAAGACATGTGTCAAGTCCTTCAGTGTTTTGAGGAATGCACACGGCTGGTTAGTGCAGACAACGCCATAATAAGCATGAGCATCCCCCTAATGCGTCTGCTGATGCAAAGTTTGACGCACATAAAGGATCAGGCGTCTGCACCAGAGGAAGAGGAAAGCCTTGATGACAGTCAGCGATTGTCTGGTCAGGGCAGTGTACATGACGAGGTACCGGGCGAAGAGGAGGTGGAGGATGAGGAGGATGATGGGGATGAGTATATTTTTAATGAGGAAGCTTTCCCGGGGGCACGGGAAATTGGTGGCGTGGCAAGGCCGGGTTCTGGTTTTTTGAGGGACACAAGTGACGTAGATTTGCCTGCAACTGCCCCTCAACCAAGCACAACCGCAGATTTGACAACGGGAACTTTGGCCCACATGGCGTATTATGCCTTGCGTATCCTCAAAAGGGACACACGCATTACAAAAATGATGAACGATGACGATTACTGGTTGGCCTGCCTCCTTGATCCTCGCTATAAAGGCAAATTATTATGCCACATGAGAACTTGGAACTAATATTAGCAACAAAACAATCAACTCTTGTTGACCGTTTGCTTCTGGCATTCCCTGCACACAGCGCCCGTGATCGTTCTCACACGAGCTCCAGGGGCCAGCAGACCAGAGGTGTTAGAGGGGCAGAAATCAGAAGTGGCGTTGGCCAGAGGGGTTTTCTGACCAGGTTGTGGAGTGATTTTTCTATGACCGCAGACAGGACAGGTACTGCAGCATCAATTCAAAGTGACAGGAGACAACATTTGTCCAGTATGGTTACAAACTATTTTTCATCCCTTATCGACGTTCTCCCTCAACCGTCATTCCCATTTGATTACTGGGCATCCAAATTAGACACCTGGCCAGAATTGGCAGAATATGCATTGCAGGAGCTTGCTTGCCCGGCAGCTAGTGTCCTATCAGAAAGAGTATTCAGTGCTGCAGGTTCAATACTAACAGAAAAAAGGACTCGTCTGGCTACCCAAAATGTAGATGATCTAACCTTCATTAAAATGAACCACAACTGGATTTCAAAATCTTTTGCCCCACCCTGCCCGGCTGACACCTAGCTTTCCTATGAAAAGGTCTTGCCTGTGGACTATTCTGAATGACTTTTCCAATCTCGTAATTTTCTTCACCTGATTGTCCAGCATACGACATGTTTCCACCTCACGAAATGGCCAAACTCCCCACACGGGGCCGTGCTATCGCCACTTTGCGCTTGGACCCTTGAGAGTGCTGTTTGTCTGAAGAGGTGGGTGTGGCCGCTTTTGGTCGACGGCACTGCCACTGGGTCCCTCATAGTACAATAAAGTGTCTCTGGCGGTGGTGGTGCGCACCCAACGTCAGACACACCGTTGTAATATGAGGGGCCCTGTGCCTGTACCGCCGGCCACAAGACAGTTCCCCCCCCAGCTCAAACAGTGCTCTACCACTAGCAAAATTATCTCTCACAGCTTCACCAATGTGTAGTCTAGGCGCTGACATCCTTCAATGCCTGACACTGACAATACCATTGTTTTGACATTTTTGTTATGTTAGGCCTTCGAAGCCTGTCTGCGGTCCCTTCTTTCTACAACTACTACACTGACCAGGCCACTGCTGGCCGTGTTACCCTGGAACCAATTTAAAAGTGCCTACAGTCAGCCCAATTTTGTTATGTTAGGCCTTCGAAGACTGTCTGCCGTCACTCCTTCCACTAGACTTCCACTGACCAGACCACTGCTGCCCGTGTACCCCTGGAACCAATTTAAAAGTGCCTACAGCCAGCCCAAGTTTGTTATGTTAGGCCTTCGAAGCCTGTCTGCGGTCACTCCTTCCACTAGACTTCCACAGACCAGACCACTGCTGCCCGTGTACCCCTGGAACCAATTTAAAAGTGCCTACAGCCAGCCCAAGTTTGTTATGTTAGGCCTTGGAAGCCTGTCTGCGGTCACTCCTTCCACTAGACTTCCACTGACCAGACCACTGCTGCCCATGTACCCCTGGAACCAATTTAAAAGTGCCTACAGCCAGCCCAAGTTTGTTATGTTAGGCCTTGGAAGCCTGTCTGCGGTCACTCCTTCCACTAGACTTCCACTGACCAGACCACTGCTGCCCGTGTACCCCTGGAACCAATTTAAAAGTGCCTACAGCCAGCCCAAGTTTGTTATGTTAGGCCTTCGAAGCCTGTCTGCGGTCACTCCTTCCACTAGACTTCCACAGACCAGACCACTGCTGCCCGTGTACCCCTGGAACCAATTTAAAAGTGCCTACAGCCAGCCCACGTTTGTTATGTTAGGCCTTGGAAGCCTGTCTGCGGTCACTCCTTCCACTAGACTTCCACTGACCAGACCACTGCTGCCCGTGTACCCCTGGAACCAATTTAAAAGTGCCTACAGCCAGCCCAAGTTTGTTATGTTAGGCCTTCAAAGCCTGTCTGCGGTCACTCCTTCCACTAGACTTCCACAGACCAGACCACTGCTGCCCGTGTACCCCTGGAACCAATTTAAAAGTGCCTACAGCCAGCCCAAGTTTGTTATGTTAGGCCTTGGAAGCCTGTCTGCGGTCACTCCTTCCACTAGACTTCCACTGACCAGACCACTGCTGCCCATGTACCCCTGGAACCAATTTAAAAGTGCCTACAGCCAGCCCAAGTTTGTTATGTTAGGCCTTGGAAGCCTGTCTGCGGTCACTCCTTCCACTAGACTTCCACTGACCAGACCACTGCTGCCCGTGTACCCCTGGAACCAATTTAAAAGTGCCTACAGCCAGCCCAAGTTTGTTATGTTAGGCCTTCGAAGCCTGTCTGCGTCCCGTTCTTTCAACTACAACTACACTGACCAGGCCACTGATGGCCGTGTTCCCCTGGAACCAATTTTAACTTGCCTACAGCCAGCCCTATGTTATTATGTTAGGCCTTCGAAGCCTGTCTGCGTCCCGTTCTTTCAACTACAACTACACTGACCAGGCCACTGATGGCCGTGTTCCCCTGGAACCAATTTTAACTTGCCTACAGCCAGCCCAATGTTAGGCCTTTGATGCCTGTCTGCCGTCACTCCTTCCACTAGGCCTCCACTGACCTGTCTATTGCTGCCCGTGTACCCCTGGAACCAATTTAAAAGTGCCTACAGCCAGCCCAAGTTTGTTATGTTAGGCCTTGGAAGCCTGTCTGCGGTCACTCCTTCCACTAGACTTCCACTGACCAGACCACTGCTGCCCATGTACCCCTGGAACCAATTTAAAAGTGCCTACAGCCAGCCCAAGTTTGTTATGTTAGGCCTTGGAAGCCTGTCTGCGGTCACTCCTTCCACTAGACTTCCACTGACCAGACCACTGCTGCCCGTGTACCCCTGGAACCAATTTAAAAGTGCCTACAGCCAGCCCAAGTTTGTTATGTTAGGCCTTCGAAGCCTGTCTGCGTCCCGTTCTTTCAACTACAACTACACTGACCAGGCCACTGATGGCCGTGTTCCCCTGGAACCAATTTTAACTTGCCTACAGCCAGCCCTATGTTATTATGTTAGGCCTTCGAAGCCTGTCTGCGTCCCGTTCTTTCAACTACAACTACACTGACCAGGCCACTGATGGCCGTGTTCCCCTGGAACCAATTTTAACTTGCCTACAGCCAGCCCAATGTTAGGCCTTTGATGCCTGTCTGCCGTCACTCCTTCCACTAGGCCTCCACTGACCTGTCTATTGCTGCCCGTGTACCCCTTGAACCAACATCATTAAATATAAAAAAAATTAATTTGATTATAAAAAATAAGATCGTGTTGAGATCTCAAATGCAGACATTTTAACAATCAAAACAAACACACAACAAATATCTGGAACTGTACTACAAAGGTCCAACAGCTACAATTTCTTTCTCCTGCAAGAAGTTAACTGAAAGTTTTTTGGAGTTGTTAACACAGATATGGCATCCACCGAGTGTTGTCCTGTCGCGTCTCCTTTAAATTATTTCCAATAAGATGTTAAACTATTAATTTAATAAAATCAATAATTAAAAAAATAATTGAGTAAGTCAAAAGCACATTGCAAATAAACATTAATTACAAATCAAGAAGCATGGCGCGTCCGAGGGTGAGTAGATACCGAATAAGAATATAATCACCCTCGGACGCGCAATGCTTATTTAAAACAGCCTTCCTTCCTAAGAATCAGCCCTTCCGTGGTGTAGAGAGAGGTTGTGTTACACTCCAAGGTGTTCCCCAGGTTGCCTTTCCTGAGCTTCGATCTTCCGGCTCTCGTTTAGTAGCTGTTGGAAACTACGCTGCATTAGGCCTACTAATTGTGTATGGGTGAAACAGTGGCGCATCTGCGGTCCCTCCTTCCACTAGGCCTCCACTGACCTGTCTACTGCGGCCCGTGTACCCCTTGAACCAACCTAATAAAATATTTAAAAAATTAATTTGATTATAAAAAATAAGATCGTGTTGAGATCTCAAATGCAGACATTTTAACAATCAAAACAAACACACAACAAATATCTGGAACTGTACTACAAAGGTCCAACAGCTACAATTTCTTTCTCCTGCAAGAAGTTAACTGAAAGTTTTTTGGAGTTGTTAACACAGATATGGCATCCACCGAGTGTTGTCCTGTCGCGTCTCCTTTAAATTATTTCCAATAAGATGTTAAACTATTAATTTAATAAAATCAATAATTAAAAAAATAATTGAGTAAGTCAAAAGCACATTGCAAATAAACATTAATTACAAATCAAGAAGCATGGCGCGTCCGAGGGTGAGTAGATACCGAATAAGAATATAATCACCCTCGGACGCGCAATGCTTATTTAAAACAGACTTCCTTCCTAAGAATCAGCCCTTCCGTGGTGTAGAGAGAGGTTGTGTTACACTCCAAGGTGTTCCCCGGGTTGCCTTTCCTGAGCTTCGATCTTCCGGCTCTCGTTTAGTAGCTGTTGGAAACTACGCTGCATTAGGCCTACTAATTGTGTATGGGTGAAACAGTGGCGCATCTGCGGTCCCTCCTTCCACTAGGCCTCCACTGACCTGTCTACTGCGGCCCGTGTACCCCTTGAACCAACCTAATAAAATATTTAAAAAATTAATTTGATTATAAAAAATAAGATCGTGTTGAGATCTCAAATGCAGACATTTTAACAATCAAAACAAACACACAACAAATATCTGGAACTGTACTACAAAGGTCCAACAGCTACAATTTCTTTCTCCTGCAAGAAGTTAACTGAAAGTTTTTTGGAGTTGTTAACACAGATATGGCATCCACCGAGTGTTGTCCTGTCGCGTCTCCTTTAAATTATTTCCAATAAGATGTTAAACTATTAATTTAATAAAATCAATAATTAAAAAATTAATTGAGTAAGTCAAAAGCACATTGCAAATAAACATTAATTACAAATCAAGAAGCATGGCGCGTCCGAGGGTGAGTAGATACCGAATAAGAATATAATCACCCTCGGACGCGCAATGCTTATTTACAACAGCCTTCCTTCCTAAGAATCAGCCCTTTCGTGGTGTAGAGAGAGGTTGTGTTACACTCCAAGGTGTTCCCCGGGTTGCCTTTCATGAGCTTCGATCTTCCGGCTCTCGTTTAGTAGTTGGTGGAAACTACGCTGCATTAGGCCTACAAATTTGGTATGGGGTGTAGAGACAGGTTGTGTTACACTCCAAGGTTTTCACCAGGTTGCCTTTCCTGAGCTTCGATCTTCATGCTCTTGTTTAGTAGTTGTAGAAAAGTACGCTGCATTAGGCCTACAAAATGGGTATGGGGTGGAGAGAGATGGTGTGTTACACTCCAAGGTGTTCCCCAGGTTGCCTTTCCTGAGCTTCGATCTTCATGCTCTCGTTTAGTAGGTGTCGGAAAGTAGGCTGCATTAGGCCTAAAAAATGGGGAATGGGGTGGAGAGAGATGGTGTGTTACACTCCAAGGTGTTCCCCAGGTTTCCTTGCCATTGCTTCGGTCTTCCGACTCTCGTTTAGTAGTTGTAGAAAAGTACACTGCATTAGGCCTAAAAAATGGGTATGGGGTGGAGAGAGATGGTGTGTTACACTCCAAGGTGTTCCCCAGGTTGCCTTTCCTGAGCTTCG
Source organism: Ranitomeya imitator (assembly GCF_032444005.1). Classification (NCBI taxonomy): domain Eukaryota; kingdom Metazoa; phylum Chordata; class Amphibia; order Anura; family Dendrobatidae; genus Ranitomeya; species Ranitomeya imitator. The sequence goes on along the minus strand of NC_091282.1, from coordinate 59,613,643 downwards.
ATCTTCATGCTCTCGTTTAGTAGGTGTCGGAAAGTAGGCTGCATTAGGCCTACAAATTGGGTATGGGGTGGAGAGAGATGGTGTGTTACACTCCAAGGTGTTCCCCAGGTTTCCTTGCCATTGCTTCGGTCTTCCGACTCTCGTTTAGTAGTTGTAGAAAAGTACACAGCATTAGGCCTACAAAATGGGTATGGGGTGGAGAGAGATGGTGTGTTACACTCCAAGGTGTTCCCCAGGTTGCCTTTCCTGAGCTTCGATCTTCATGCTCTCGTTTAGTAGGTGTCGGAAAGTAGGCTGCATTAGGCCTAAAAAATGGGGAATGGGGTGGAGAGAGATGGTGTGTTACACTCCAAGGTGTTCCCCAGGTTTCCTTGCCATTGCTTCGGTCTTCCGACTCTCGTTTAGTAGTTGTAGAAAAGTACACTGCATTAGGCCTAAAAAATGGGTATGGGGTGGAGAGAGATGGTGTGTTACACTCCAAGGTGTTCCCCAGGTTGCCTTTCCTGAACTTCGATCTTCATGCTCTCGTTTAGTAGGTGTCGGAAAGTAGGCTGCATTAGGCCTACAAATTGGGTATGGGGTGGAGAGAGATGGTGTGTTACACTCCAAGGTGTTCCCCAGGTTTCCTTGCCATTGCTTCGGTCTTCCGACTCTCGTTTAGTAGTTGTAGAAAAGTACACAGCATTAGGCCTACAAAATGGGTATGGGGTGGAGAGAGATGGTGTGTTACACTCCAAGGTGTTCCCCAGGTTGCCTTTCCTGAGCTTCTATCTTCAGGCTCTCATTAAATTGTGGTTAAATGGAACAACTGCATTTGGCGTACTAGTTGGTTTGGGGCCTACTATCGGTGTCTGCCACTCCTTGCTGTTCTCCTGGTTTCCTGTCCTGAAATTCCATTTTCAGCCTCTCGTTAAGTAGTTGTTAATGTTAGACTGCATTTGGCCTACTAGTTGGGTTGGGGCCTACTATCGGTGTCTGCCACTCCTTGCTGTTCTCCTCCACTGAACAAAGCTGTGCCGCCTGTTTACTACGGTTGCCAATTTTGAACTGCATTTCGACTACTTACTGATTTGGCCCTACTCTCTGTGTCAGCCTCTCATTCCAGTTGTCCTCCACTGCAATGCCCCCTGGTTATTCCTGTGTTACCAATTTTGAACTGCATTTAGCCCACTTTCTTCTTTGGGCCTATATCTGTGTTTCCACTTCATCGTGCCCATTGCCCAGCCAGTGATAGATGAGTCTGCTGGTACATTGACCCATAACGCAACATTCCCCGTGCACGCTACACAACAACATTGTGACCCTGCTGAAAGTCAGGTTGCTCTTCCCGCATACCATACCACCTTACACGGGGACAAAGAGGAAGGTGCAGATGAAAGTGCAGGTTCCTTCATCAGGTGGGGGGAGGAATACTAGTTGGCGACGTCACTGGCACAGGGCCTCTCATAGTACACAAAAGTGTTGCTGCCGGTGGGAGGCGCCCCCGCCGTGCAAACACACCGCTGTACTTTGAGGGGCCCTGTGCCAGTGCCAATGCCAACGAGTGGGCCCCCCCTGCTTGCTCAGGTTCACAGCACTTGCAAAGTTGAAATACTTACCTCTCCCTGCTCCACTGCCGTGACGTGGTCCAGATTTCCTGGGCCCACTAATTACTTGAACCAGCCCTACCCCCCACAACTTTAGCCAAATGACCCCCAATTTCAAATGCCTTCCAATTATTATAAGGTAAATTACGCTTGACAAGCTTCATTAAGAAGAATGGATGGTTTTGACATTAAAATGGGTACTCTAGGTGTTTTCCTGGCCCCCACTCACTGCCGACTATGCTGCCCCATTGACTTGCATTGGGTTTCGTGTTTCGGTCGATCCCGACTTTACGTCATAATCGGCCGATTTCACTCGACCCGACTTTGGACATAGTCGGGTTTCGCAAAACCCGGCTCGACTCTAAAAAGGTCAAGGTCGCTCAACTCTAGTCAATACCACCACGCGATGCCTAGCTCCTTCAAGCCAATGACGCCACTCCTCGAATGCTTCATGGCCAGCAACTCTCGGTTGCCCACATCATAATTTCGCTCAGCAGGCGAAAACTTCCTGGAAAAAAAAGCGCATGGTTTCATCACTGAGCAATCAGAACCTCTCTGCGACAAAACAGCCCCTGCTCCAATCTCAGAAGCATCAACCTCGACCTGGAACGGAAGAGAAACATCTGGTTGACACAACACAGGGGCAGAAGAAAAACGACGCTTCAACTCTTGAAAAGCTTCCACAGCAGCAGAAGACCAATTGACCAAATCAGCACCCTTCTTGGTCAAATCGGTCAATGGTTTGGCAATACTAGAAAAATTGCAGATGAAGCGACGATAAAAATTAGCAAAGCCCAGGAACTTTTGCAGACTTTTCAGAGATGTCGGCTGAGTCCAATCATGGATGGCTTGGACTTTAACAGGATCCATCTCGATAGTAGAAGGGGAAAAGATGAACCCCAAAAATGAAACCTTCTGCACACCAAAGAGACACTTTGATCCCTTCACAAACAAAGAATTAGCACGCAGGACCTGAAAAACTGTTCTGACCTGCTTCACATGAGACTCCCAATCATCCGAGAAGATCAAAATGTCATCCAAGTACACAATCAGGAATTTATCCAGGTACTCTCGGAAGATGTCATGCATAAAGGACTGAAACACTGATGGAGCATTGGCAAGTCCGAATGGCATCACTAGATACTCAAAATGACCCTCGGGCGTATTAAATGCAGTTTTCCATTCATCTCCTCGCCTGATACGCACCAGATTATACGCACCACGAAGATCTATCTTGGTGAACCAACTAGCCCCCTTAATCCGAGCAAACAAATCAGATAACAATGGCAAGGGGTACTGAAATTTAACCGTGATCTTATTTAGAAGGCGGTAATCTATACAAGGTCTCAGCGAACCATCCTTCTTGGCTACAAAAAAGAACCCTGCTCCTAATGGTGACGATGACGGGCGAATATGCCCCTTCTCCAGGGATTCCTTCACATAACTGCGCATAGCGTCGTGCTCAGGCACGGATAAATTAAACAGTCGACCTTTTGGGAATTTACTACCAGGAATCAAATTGATAGCACAATCACAATCCCTATGCGGAGGTAGGGCATCGGACTTGGGCTCATCAAATACATTCCGGTAATCAGACAAGAACTCTGGAACCTCAGAAGGGGTGGATGACGAAATTGACAGAAATGGAACATCACCATGTACCCCCTGACAACCCCAGCTGGACACCGACATAGATTTCCAATCTAATACTGGATTATGGGCTTGTAGCCATGGCAACCCCAACACGACCACATCATGCAGATTATGCAACACCAGAAAGCGAATAACCTCCTGATGTGCAGGAGCCATGCACATGGTCAGCTGGGTCCAGTATTGAGGCTTATTCTTGGCCAAAGGCGTGGCATCAATTCCTCTCAATGGAATAGGACACTGCAAGGGCTCTAAGAGAAACCCACAACGCTTAGCATACTCCAAGTCCATCAAATTCAGGGCAGCGCCTGAATCCACAAATGCCATGACAGAATACGATGATAAAGAGTAGATCAAGGTAACAGACAGAAGAAATTTTGACTGTACCGTACCAGTGGTGGCAGACCTAGCGAACCGCTTAGTGCGCTTAGGACAATCAGAGATAGCATGAGTGGAATCACCACAGTAGAAACACAGCCCATTCAGACGTCTGTGCTCTTGCCGTTCAACTCTGGTCAAAGTCCTATCGCACTGCATAGGCTCAGGTTTAAGCTCAGGTAATACCGCCAAATGGTGCACAGATTTACGCTCACGCAAGCGTCGACCGATCTGAATGGCCAAAGACATAGACTCATTCAAACCAGCAGGCATAGGAAATCCCACCATGACATCCTTAAGGGTTTCAGAGAGACCCTTTCTGAACATAGCTGCCAGCGCACATTCATTCCATTGAGTGAGCACGGACCACTTTCTAAATTTCTGACAATATACCTCTATCTCATCCTGACCCTGACAAAGAGCCAGCAAATTTTTCTCTGCCTGATCCACTGAATTAGGTTCATCGTACAGCAATCCGAGCGCCTGGAAAAACGCATCGATATTACTCAATGCAGGATCTCCTGGCGCAAGAGAAAATGCCCAGTCCTGAGGGTCGCCGCGCAAAAAAGAAATAACAATCAAAACCTGTTGAACTGGATCACAAGAGGAGCGAGGTTTCAAGGCCAGAAATAATTTACAATTATTTTTGAAACTCAGAAACTTAGTTCTATCTCCAAAAAACAAATCAGGAATAGGAATTCTTGGTTCTAATATAGATTTCTGATCAATAGTGTCTTGAATCTTTTGTACTCTTACCGAGAGCAGATCCACAGATGAAGACAGACTTCTAATGTCCATCGCTACACCTGTGTACTGAACCACCCAAATGTCTAGGGGAAAAAAAAGGCAAAACACAGTGCAAAGAAAAAAAAATGGTCTCAGAACTTCTTTTTTCCCTCTATTGAGAATCATTAGTACTTTTGGCTTCCTGTACTGTTATGAAAGTCAATTCAGTACCACAATGGACATAGCGGTCAGAGCACATACAGTGATCTGACAATAACCCAAAATCATAGAACGAGCTCTGAGACGTGGGAACTCTGCAGACCGCAATCCCTAATCCTCTCCAAACAACAATAGAGGCAGCCGTGGATTGCGCCTAACTCTGCCTATGCAACTCGGCACAACCTGAGAAACTAACTAGCCTGAAGATAGAAAATAAGTCTCCCTTGCCTCAGAGAAATACCCCAAAGGAAAAGGCAGCCCCCCACATATAATGACTGTGAGTTAAGATGAAAAGACAAACGTAGAGATGAAATAGATTCAGCAAAGTGAGGCCCGACTTTCTTAACAGAGCGAGGATAGAAAAGATAACTTTGCGGTCTACACAAAACCCTAAAGAAAACCACGCAAAAGGGGCAAAAAGACCCTCCGTACCGAACTAACGGCACGGAAGTACACCCTTTGCGTCCCAGAGCTTCCAGCAAAAAATTAGACAAGCTGGACAGAAAAAATAGCAAACAAATAGCAAAGAAGAACTTAGCTATGCAGAGCAGCAGGCCACAGGAATGATCCAGAGAAACACAAGTCCAACACTGGAACATTGACAGGAAGCATGGATCAAAGCATCAGGTGGAGTTAAGTAGAGAAGCACCTAACGACCTCACCAGATCACCTGAGGGAGGAAACTCAGAAGCCGCAGTACCACTTCCCTCCACCAACAGAAGCTCACAGAGAGAATCAGCCGAAGTACCACTTGTGACCACAGGAGGGAGCTCTGCCACAGAATTCACAACAGGTTCCATCTGTTGATCCTCCTGCCCCGGTTTTGGTGGCGGGGGAGTTGGAGTATATTGTGGAGAAGATTTTGGATTCTTGTGTTTCAAGACGGAAACTCCAGTATCTGGTTAAGTGGAAGGGTTATGCTCAGGAAGATAATTCCTGGGTCTTTGCCTCTGATGTCCATGCCCCTGATCTTGTTCGTGCCTTTCATGTGGCTCATCCTGGTCGTCCTGGGGGCTCTGGTGAGGGTTCGGTGACCCCTCCTCAAGGGGGGGGTACTGTTGTGAATTCTGTGGCAGAGCTCCCTCCTGTGGTCACAAGTGGTACTTCGGCTGATTCTCTCTGCGAGCTTCCCTTGGTGGAGGAAAGTGGTACTGCGGCTTCTGAGTTTCCTTCCTCGGGTGATGTGGTGAAGTCGTTAGGTGCTGCTCTATTTGACTCCACCTGGTGCCTTGATCCTGGCCTCCAGTCAATGTTCTAGTATTGGACCTGTTTCCTCCTGGATCGTTCCTGTGGCCTGCTGCTCTGCATAGCTAAGTTCCACTTTGCTATTTTGTTAGCTGTTTTTTTCTGTCCAGCTTGTCTATTTGTTTTTTTCTGCTTGCTGGAAGCTCTGGGACGCAGAGGGTGTACCTCCCTGCCGTTAGTTCAGTATGGAGGGTCTTTTTGCCCCCTTTGCGTGGTTTTTGTAGGGTTTTGTGTTGACCGCAAAGTTACCTTTCCTATCCTCGCTCTGTTCAGAAAGTCGGGCCTCACTTTGCTGAATCTATTTCATCTCTACGTTTGTCTTTTCATCTTAACTCACAGTCATTACATGTGGGGGCTGCCTTTTCCTTTGGGGTATTTCTCTGAGGCAAGGTAGGCTTATTTTCTATCTTCAGGCTAGCTAGTTTCTCAGGCTGTGCCGAGTTGCATAGGGAGCGTTAGGCGCAATCCACGGCTGCCTCTAGTGTGGTTGGAGAGGATTAGGGATTGAGGTCAGCAGAGTTCCCACGTCTCAGAGCTCGTTCTATGTTTTTGGGTTATTGTCAGGTCACTGTATGTGCTCTGACCTCTATGTCCATTGTGGTACTGAATTACCTTATCATAACATTTACCCCCACATATTGGGTATCAGCATACTCAGGAAAAATTGCACAACAACTTCCATGTCTCATTTCTCCTGTTACCCTTGTAAAAATAAGAATTTGGGGGCAAAAATATCATTTTTGTGGAAAAAATATGATTTTTTATTTTCACGGCTCTACGTTGTAAGCTTCTGTGAAGCACTTGGGGGTTCAAAGTGCTCACCACACATCTAGATAAGTTCCTTAAGGGGTCTAGTTTCCAAAATGGTGTCACTTGTGGAGCATTTCCACTGTTTTGGCACATCAGGGGCTCTGCAAACACGACATGGCGTCCAATCTCAATTCCAGCTAATTCTACATTGAAAAAATCAAACGGCGCTCCTTCCCTTCCTAGCTCTACCATGCGCCCAAACATATGGGGTATAGGTGTATTCAGGAGAAATTGCACAACAAATTTTCTGGTTCATTTTTTATTTTTACACTTGTGGAAATAAAAAAAAATGGTTCTGATGTAAAATGTTTGTAAAAAAAAAAGTTAAATGTTAATTTTTTCCTTCCACATTGTTTCAGTTCCTGTGAAGCACGTAAAGGGTTAATAAACTTCTTGAATATGGTTTTGAGCACCTTGAGGGTGTAGTTTTTAGAATGGTGTCACTTTTGGGTATTTTCTGTCATGCACACCCCTCAAAGTGACTTTAAATGTGAGGTGGTCCCTAAAAAAAATGGTTTTGTAAATTTTGTTGTAAAAATGAGAAATTGCTGGTCAACTTTTAACCCTTATAACTTCCTAATAAAAACAAATTTTGCTTCTAAAATGGTGCTGATGTAAAGTAGACATGTGGGAAATGTTACTTATTATTAAGTTTGAAAATTGCAAAATGTAAAAATTTTTTGCCATATTTAAATTTTTTCCATAAATAAATGCAAGTAATATCGAAGAACTGTTACCACTACCATAAAGTACAATATGTCACAAAAAAACAATCTCAGAATCAGTGGGATCCGTAAAAGCGTTCCATAGTTATAACCTCATAAAGTGAAAGTGGTCAGAGTTGTAAAAATTGGCCTGGTCATTAAGCTGCGAATTGGGTCCGTCACTAAGGGGTTAAAGTCAGCATAGACCAAGGCAGGGTTCAGGAAAACAAAAGCAGAGGCTTCCTGGCTTAGGGTATGCGCACACGTCGCGGATTTGCCTGCGGATTTGCAGCAGTTTTCCATCAGGTTTACAGTACCATGTAAACCTATGGAAAACCAAATCCGCTGTGCCCATGGTGCGGAAAATACAGCGCGGAAACGCTGCGTTGTATTTTCCGCAGCATGTCGATTCTTTGTGCAGATTCCGCAGCGTTTTACACCTGATCCTCAATAGGAATCCACTGGTGTTAAAACGCAGGTGAAATCCGCACAAAAACTCAGGAAATCCGTGGTAAATCCGTGCGTTTTACCTGCGGATTTTTTAAAAACAGTGTGGAAAAGTCCGCACACGAATCCGTAACGTGTGCACATAGCCTTTTTTACCATCACATTTGTTTCATTTTCACATTTTTTATAGTGTCTATTATTATTTATTATAATGGTGTCTCATTTCTTTTTCACTTTCTGAGATATGTATATATTTTTTTTCTTTTTTCTTTCTTCCTCTCTTGTAAGTTTCTTAAATCTCTCTGATTACCTTTGATCCATCTGTGTCTATTATATTAACCCGTTCACCTCCCGGCCATTTTCCAGTTTTTCATTTTCGTTTTTTGCTCCCTTTTCCCCAGAGCCATGACTTTTTTTACTTTTTATGTCGACATGGCTGTGTGAGGGCTTTTTTGGCAGGACGAGTTGTACTTTTGAACGACATCATTGATTTTACCATATTGTCTCCCATAATGTCTACTGGAAAACAGTAAAAAAATCCTAAGTGGAGTGAAATTGCAGGTTCACTAAATGCTAAAACTGACATACCATTGTGATTCTCCAGGTTATTAATTATTATGAGTTGTCAGATCCAAACCATATATAGGTTATTTTTATTTGTGATGAAAAATGAAATGGTGCCATTTTCCAAGACCCGTAACGTCTCCATTTTTCACGATCTGGGGCTTTTTGATGGCTTATATTTTGCACGCTGAGCTGACATTTTTATTGAAAATATTTTGGGGTAGATAAGCTGTTTTGATCTCCTGTTATTTCATTTTATTGCAATGTTGCGATGACAAAAAAAACTCCACAATTCGGACTTACAGATTTTTTTTCTTGTCACGATGTTTATCGATCTGATTAATTTCATTAATATTTTGATAGATCGGGCATTTCTAAACCGGCGATACCAAAGATTTGCATTTTTTATTTTTTTTTTTATTGTTTTATTTTGAATGGGGCAAAGGGGAGTCGGTCATTTGATCTTTTACATTTTTAAAACATTTTTTTCTACTTTTTACTTGCTTCAACAGTCTATTTAGGAGAATTGAAGCTGCAATCTCCTGATCGCTTGTGCTACACAAAGCAGGGTCTCGGCCCTGCTTATCTGCTATGAACGCTGGCAACAAGGCAGCGCTTATACCAGATCAGCAATGACAACCACAGGGGTCTTAGGTAGACCCCCCAGTAGTCATATCAACCCATCGGCGTCCCACGATCATGTGACTAGGGATTCGATGGGCAGGATTAGTGACGCTCTTCTGGCCCTGTTAGAAATTGACAGTGGTTTTTAAAATATTAAAAGCCACTATTGGAATCGCGATCCAGGAAGGACACATGACTGCAAATCAAATCAGCTGCCATGTGCTGGAAAAGATGAGTGCTCCAAAGGGGTTAAGGTACTTGAAGATTTCTTTATGAGGTCTACTAAATTGAATTGTTACTAGTGATGAGGGAGCCCCTGATTGAGCGTGATCAGCCGATCAGATTTGGTACCAGAACAGTACCCGAACCCGGTCACCATACATATGAATGGGAGGCCCGAGCATCCAGTGTTTGCCATGCTGTCATGTGCATGACAGCACGGCAAACACTGCCTCTGATCCGCAGTAAGATCATTATTGCCGGTCAGAGCACTGCGGCTCCCTCGCTGGAAGATGATAGCGTGATCCAGCAGCTGTGACCAGAGGTAAAAGGTTTACCTCCGGTCACAGAGGCATCGGCTGATGGGACTATTACTCTCATTAGCCTACGCCTACTGTCACTTATAACAGTGAGAGCAGGCGCGGCTGATAGGATTATTCATCAGCCAGCGCATGCGCTATAAATGAATAAATAATTAAAAAAAGGATGTGGGTTCTCTGTATTTTTGATAAGCAGCCAGGCAAAACTGACAGCTGTGGGTTGAGGAAGAGGAATAAATGGTGGATGGGGAGTGATTGGTGGAAATCCCAGCTGTCAGATATTTGTCAACTATTCCGTGGAAAGGTGATAAATGCTTTTAGGGAAAATCCCTTTAATATTAAAGGATAATATATTTAGCTAGTTTTTGTTATGTGACTGAGGATGGCCAATTGAGTAACTTTGAAAAGTTACAACATTTTTGCGCAATGCAGAGTTGAGTAAAAATGTTGTGACTTTTGATATTTTTAAGCCAGTTTTGACCATCTCTGCCAAAATGACTAGAGCTTGGGCATGACAGGGTCATGATGCCACAGCTCATATAGATCATTATAAACTGTGGTGGTCTCTACACCAGAAATTTTATTCTAGTCCCTGTTTGTAGTAGTAGGATTTGTGGCCAAGTGCAGGGAGGCGCAAGTTACTTCTAAGACACTTCTGATTCATTAAGAAATGTGTGTCTCTTTTTGAATCCAACATGCCACCTCATCAAGACTGGTGTGAACATCACGAGTCTTGATGAATCGAGGCCAAAGGCTTTCTATTGAGCTCTTCTTCATATCACTAGCTTCTGCCCAATTGTAATAGCGATTAGTTGGCAGCTGAACCGTTGTTGATCAAAACTTCTGAAAGGCACCATGAAATGCCAAAATCTGTTTGAAATTAGTGCTATCCTATAGCCCTTGAAGGCACTATGACATATGTAAACTTTATAGATTGCCTTACATGGTAGCACCATGATGAATAAGTCCCTCATGCCATTTGTGGTGCTATTCATGGGAGGCCACTGATAAATGGTCTGGTCGAGAGTCTGTTTAGGACCAGAGTACCATGTAGTCCATGAAGTTTGTGCTACTATTCAGGAGATGGACATCATGGCTGAGCAGCAAATAATATGTTAGTAAGTGTGCTTTTCATACACATATGTTAAAATAACAAAAAAGTGGCTAACCCCACTTTTCAAGCCCCAAACAGACTGAATCCTAAGGAGTCACATAATAAAATTGTGTCTACATTGAGCTGCTGCAAAAGGGAGCTCAATATATAGAGATTTACACAGTTCCTATTAAAAATAAAACAAGATTTATAAACATGGGAGCAACATACCAGTCTAACCCAGCGATGCATATAAGGGTTTTCCGTTTTCAGAAAAAAATATCTGTTCAGCAGTTTTTATTTGCCTTACTCATCATCGCCAAGTCCGGTGTCATGTCTTTGCCACTGCCTTGGTGTTAGTTATCTTCACCGCTGAGGTCACTTTGACATCGCAGCCTCCAATTGCTGAGTTCAGTATTAGGCATTGACCGACCTCAGGACTGGATCTAAGGAGACTTGGCACCGGACCCAGGAAACGTGGGTAAAGCACAGCTGGCTCTTTTTAAACAAACAGTGTCTGGGGACATGGGTTTCTGAGAACGGAAAACTCTTTTAAGTTAATGATAATTGAATGAGCTTTGTCATCGCGATTAATACTTATGCAGAGCCTGACAGTCAATGGCAAACTGTTATCAGCTGCTGTGCTCTACATAGGCAGCGACTGAGGCTGGTCAACTAATAATTGAAGAAAGTATTGAATCACAGGCACAGAACATTATTCAATATTGTCTTTATTTATAACATGCTTCTTTTATGTTTTTACATACTTTTTTCTAACCTCAACTAAGGTTAGGGCTAGGGTTAGGGTTAGTACAAGAAATAGGGCTAGGGCAAGTATGATGAAAACCTCTTCTCGAGTGCTCTGGACCTCAGACTTGGCAGAAGGTTCCTAACAACAAGACAATGACCCTAAGCACACAGCTAAAATAACAAAGGACTGGCTTCAGAACAACTCTGTGACCATTCTTGACTGGCCCAGCCAGAGCCCTGACCAAAACCCAATTGAGCATCTCTGGAGAGACCTGAAAATGGCTGTCCACCAACGTTCACCATCCAACCTGACGGAACTAGAGAGGATCAGCAAGGAAGAATGGCAGAGGATCCGCAAATCCTGGTGTGAAAAGTTTGTTGCATCATTCCCAAGAAGACTCATGGCTGTACTAGCTCAAAAGGGGCTTCTACTCAATACTGAGCAAATGGTCTGAAGACTTACGATCACGTGATATTTCAGTTTTTCTTTTTTAATAAATTAGCAAAATTTACTACAGATTGTACATTAATGAATTTACCAAATGGCTGCAATGAAACAAAGAGTGAAAAATTTAAAGGGGCCTGAATACTTTCCGTACCCACTGTATCCATCATCTATCAATTATCTATCTATTAGCTATTATCTATCTATCTATCTATCTATCTATTATCTATGTATTATATATTATCTGTCTATTTACTCCATTCATTGCATCCACATTCCTTACCTCAACTAAACAAAAGTACAGCACTTCTCCAATCGAGCACGTGACAGTGTAATTTGGGAAATGTTCCATAGCTCGGGTCATATTACCGGCGCACATTTAGTGTGAGCACAATGACAGCCGCCGTCTTCCTGTTCTCGCTTTCATCATTATTTCATGTATTTTGTTCCTCATTACTATTAAATTATTTTGATGTGGGGATTCGGCGCTGCGGCTCTTCTTACGGGAATTGAACTATCCAATTACTGCAGTAACGTTCTCCGCAAGTATTTGCTTTTTTTTCCTATGTGCATTTTGTCTAATTTTAATCATGTTACAGAGGCATAAACAAAGTTGGCGAGCAGCCACGTTTCTGTGGAGACCGCATTACGCAGGGAGATCTTTTATGCATGCACATATTGAGGTGGCATTTAAATTATGTCGATGCTCCTCTCCCTGAGAAAAACATCTCTTCTGTGCCAGGTTCTGGTCTGGAGGGAGCGGGATATCATAATACAGTATGTGAGCTTGTTTCCCAAACAAACATTTTAGATTGGTTTCTGCATATCTATAAAAGGCTCGCGGGGATTCGACATCGATGGAGGAAATTCAATTAGACGGACTTGTGATTGTATTTATGGCAATTATGTAATGAAAAAAGGTTAAGGAAATGATGGCGAAAAAATGATGGTGAAAGATGTTCTAATGGATGAGCCAGAGCTAAGACTGTATCGCAGACGTGACTTTGGAGTTGGTCATTGCTAATTTTATTTGCATGATTTTCTGTAATTTTCCTCCACATTTCTAAGTCATCTCATTTATTGTACAGTTTATCTACTTATCTATATAAGAAATAAAAAAATAGAGCAGCACATTCAGCATGGAAAGAGTCTGGGTGAAAAAAGTGCTTCCACAGGCATATACCCAACTTTGCATGTAGTAGTCCAAAAAAGGAAGCAGCACACCACTGTCTGTGGATAAGGAGCTATTTTATTTAGTCCATGATGGCGACGTTTCTGTTCAGTGTAGCGAACCTTTTCCAAGCAGTGAACAAAGTGCACAGGATTGAATATTTAAAGCATGTGCATAATTAGAAATATTTAACAACATTAGTAGTAAAAAAAAGGAGACATTGCCCTTCAATATGTGAAATACAAAAGGTGCAGAGCATTATACAGGTCAGCATAAATCACATAAAGTGCAGTGCAAATGTGCAAACATACAGAGGCATATACAGTGCGTATCAAAGCGCTAATTGAGAATGAAAGCACAGATGAGTGACATTATAGTGAATCAACTCCATGACCTACCCCATAGCATACGATGAGTCAAGCACATAGTGGCGCCCTATACCGCTAAATGCGCTTGTCAGGGAAAGCAATTCAAGTGTGATGTTGAGAGCACTCACTAGCGCGTGCGCAGTAGGAACCAAGGAAATTCCGATGCCATATTAGTTAAAGGCAAACAAAGAAAAAGGAAATGCTCATGTCCGCATAATATTTGTTTGCGCACGCGTGTTGACTATTGTAAAAAGTAGCGCTGAATAAATCACAAAAATGTAAAAAATGCACTATTGTACGAGACATATAATTGGAGATATGGGATAAACAATATCCACAATGTGTTATACACTTTTGTTGTCCCACTTCATCAATGGGAACAATGGTAGAGGATTCCCCATTGTAATGGATGAGATGAAGGCTACGGGTATATCCCAAAAGGACAAGAACACCCCCATTACATACAAGGATGGGGTGGAGGCAAAAAGAAGAAAAAACGCCCATCGGACCGAAAACAGGGCATTTACATAGCCCGCCAAATTCAGGTGACAGAGTCCCTTTAAAAGTATTCTGGCAAAGTAATAAGACATCAAAGAGGCTTTTCTGTCTTGGAGAAAAAATTACGTTCCAAGAGGACCATTTGGAATTATATTTAGATAGAGAGCTACTCCTTAAAGCTAAGGACATTTCAAAGGAGTTATGAGAGAACATAAAATCAATTATGTCTGAAATAGAGGGCGTATCCATCAATTTCCACTTTGATGCAATACAAGTTTTTATGACAGAAAAAATATGCAAAGAAACTTGTCTAATTTTTTGAGGGAGGTCATCAGCTGCCAGAAAAAGAGAGCCAATTGGGGAGAAATGTTGACGGGAGATTCATTTATTTTATTCAATAGTAAAGACACATCTTTCCTAAATATTGAAAGTTTGGGACATTCCCAGAATATGTGAAGAAGATTACCTCTTTGACCACAATTCCTCCAGCCTAAATCGGATTGATCGGGAAATGCATTTTTAAGTCTAGCGGGAGTGTAGAACCACCTAGATAAAATTTTAAAATAATTTTCATGTAAGTTTGCGCTAATAGAAGATTTGTATTCTAGTTCCACCACTTTTTCCCATTTATCTAGGAGGAAATTAATATTTAGATCTTTTTCCCATCTCCACATATAATTTAGTTTTTCAAAAGAGACATCAGAGTTAAAAATCGAATAGATATTCCTCGATTTCCAAATGGAGTTATTTATAGGATTCTCTAAAAGAGTAGCAATTTCTCTTGAAAGGGTCAAACGTAAAGTGAATTTATTTCTAATATTCTTCCTTAACTCTAGAAAATTATAGAATTCTTCATCAGGAAGATTGTATAGGGTTTTCAGTGACTGAAAGTTTATAATCAAGTCTAATTTAGGCCCCGTCTATAATTCCAAACTTTTCCCTTTTTTTACATGGAAAATTCGGTAAAGCAGTATGAAAAATTGAGATAGGAAGTTTGTTGGGAGTACAGGGCAAACAGCCTGAAAATGTGCACAATTAGCATCTGGGCTTGTGGGTGAGTGGTTGGGAACTTTCTTTTTCATTCCAAGGTCTGGAGTAGGGACAGCTGAATGCTATGCTGGAAGTTTTTGGGAGTGCCTGATGATGGTGCCTCAGAATGTGCAAGGACAGGCGCAGGGCTGGTGGTATCTACACCAGTATTATAAACAGGGGATTAAGAAGAACCTAGCACAGGGGAAGAGGCATTTAGAGTTGAGCGACCTTGACCTTTTTAGAGTCGAGCCGGGTTTCGCGAAACCCGACTATCTCAAAAGTCGGGTCGAGTGAAATCGGCCGATTATGACGTAAAGTCGGGATCGACCGAAACACGAAACCCAATGCAAGTCAATGGGGCAGCATAGTCGGCAGTGAGTGGGGGCCAGGAAAACACCTAGAGTGCCCATTTTAATGTCAAAACCATCCATTCTTCTTAATGAAGCTTGTCAAGCGTAATTTACCTTATAATAATTGGAAGGCATTTGAAATTGGGGGTCATTTGGCTAAAGTTGTGGTGGGTAGGGCTGGTTCAAGTAATTAGTGGGCCCAGGAAATCTGGACCACGTCACGGCAGTGGAGCAGGGAGAGGTAAGTATTTCAACTTTGCAAGTGCTGTGAACCTGAGCAAGCAGGGGGGGCCCACTCGTTGGCATTGGCACTGGCACAGGGCCCCTCAAAGTACAGCGGTGTGTTTGCACGGCGGGGGCGCCTCCCACCGGCAGCAACACTTTTGCGTACTATGAGAGGCCCTGTGCCAGTGACGTCGCCAACTAGTATTCCTCCCCCACCTGATGAAGGAACCTGCACTTTCATCTGCACCTTCCTCTTTGTCCCCGTGTAAGGTGGTATGGTATGCGGAAAGAGCAACCTGACTTTCAGCAGGGTCACAATGTTGTTGTGTAGCGTGCATGGGGAATGTTGCGTTATGGGTCAATGTACCAGCAGACTCATCTATCACTGGCTGGGCAATGGGAAGGATGAGGAGGAAACACAGATATAGGCCCAAAGAATAAAGTTGGCTAAATGCAGTTGAAAATTGGTAACACAGGAATAACCAGGGGGCATTGCAGTGGAGGACAACTGGAATGAGAGGCTGACACAGAGAGTAGGCCCAAATCAGTAAGTAGTCGAAATGCAGTTCAAAATTGGCAACCGTAGTAAACAGGCGGCACAGCTTTGTTCAGTGGAGGAGAACAGCAAGGAGTGGCAGACACCGATAGTAGGCCCCAACCCAACTAGTAGGCCAAATGCAGTCTAACATTAACAACTACTTAACGAGCGCCTGAAAACGGAATTTCAGGACAGGAAACCAGGAGAACAGCAAGGAGCGGCAGACAGTGTTAGTAGGCCCCAAACCAACTAGTACGCCAAATGCAGTTGTTCCATTTAACCACAATTTAACGAGAGCCTGAAGATAGAAGCTCAGGAAAGGCAACCTGGAGAACACCTTGGAGTGGAACACACCATCTCTCTCCACCCCATACCCATTTTGTAGGCCTAATGCAGTGTAGTTTTCTACAACTACTAAACGAGAGTCGGAAGACCGAAGCAATGGCAAGGAAACCTGGGGAACACCTTGGAGTGTAACACACCATCTCTCTCCACCCGATACCCATTTTGTAGGCCTAATGCAGTGTAGTTTTCTACAACTACTAAACGAGAGTCTGAAGATCGAAGCAATGGCGAGGAAACCTGGAGAACACCTTGGAGTGTAACACACCATCTCTCTCCACCCCATAGCCAATTTGGAGGCCTAATGCAGTGTAGTTTCCAACAACTACTAAACGAGAGCATTAAGATCGAAGCTCCGGAAAGGCAACCTGGAGAACACCTTCGAGTGGAACACACCATCTCTCTCCACCCTATACCCATTTTGTAGGCCTAATGCAGTGTAGTTTTCTACAACTACTAAACGAGAGTCGGAAGACCGAAGCAATGGCAAGGAAACCTGGGGAACACCTTGGAGTGTAACACACCATCTCTCTCCACCCGATACCCATTTTGTAGGCCTAATGCAGAGTAGTTTTCTACAACTACTAAACGAGAGTCTGAAGATCGAAGCAATGGCGAGGAAACCTGGAGAACACCTTGGAGTGTAACACACCATCTCTCTCCACCCCATAGCCAATTTGGAGGCCTAATGCAGTGTAGTTTCCAACAACTACTAAACGAGAGCATTAAGATCGAAGCTCTGGAAAGGCAACCTGGAGAACACCTTGGAGTGGAACACACCATCTCTCTCCACCCTATACCCATTTTGTAGGCCTAATGCAGTGTAGTTTTCTACAACTACTAAACGAGAGTCGGAAGACCGAAGCAATGGCAAGGAAACCTGGGGAACACCTTGGAGTGTAACACACCATCTCTCTCCACCCGATACCCATTTTGTAGGCCTAATGCAGTGTAGTTTTCTACAACTACTAAACGAGAGTCTGAAGATCGAAGCAATGGCGAGGAAACCTGGAGAACACCTTGGAGTGTAACACACCATCTCTCTCCACCCCATAGCCAATTTGGAGGCCTAATGCAGTGTAGTTTCCAACAACTACTAAACGAGAGCATTAAGATCGAAGCTCTGGAAAGGCAACCTGGAGAACACATTGGAGTGGAACACACCATCTCTCTCCACCCTATACCCATGTTGTAGGCCTAATGCAGTGTAGTTTTCTACAACTACTAAACGAGAGTCGGAAGACCGAAGCAATGGCAAGGAAACCTGGGGAACACCTTGGAGTGTAACACACCATCTCTCTCCACCCGATACCAATTTTGTAGGCCTAATGCAGTGTAGTTTTCTACAACTACTAAACGAGAGTATGAAGATCGAAGCAATGGCGAGGAAACCTGGAGAACACCTTGGAGTGTAACACACCATCTCTCTCCACCCCATAGCCAATTTGGAGGCCTAATGCAGTGTAGTTTCCAACAACTACTAAACGAGAGCATTAAGATCGAAGCTCTGGAAAGGCAACCTGGAAAACACCTTGGAGTGGAACACACCATCTCTCTCCACCCTATACCCATGTTGTAGGCCTAATGCAGTGTAGTTTTCTACAACTACTAAACGAGAGTCGGAAGACCGAAGCAATGGCAAGGAAACCTGGGGAACACCTTGGAGTGTAACACACCATCTCTCTCCACCCCATACCCAATTTGTAGGCCTAATGCAGCCTACTTTCCGACAACTACTAAACGAGAGCATGAAGATCGAAGCTCAGGAAAGGCAACCTGGGGGACACCTTGGAGTGTAACACACCCTCTCTCTACACCACGGAAGGGCTGATTCTTAGGAAGGAAGGCTGTCGGAAAGAAGCAGGGCGCGTCCGAGGGTGATTATATTCTTATTAGGTATATACTCACCCTCGGACGCGCCCTGCTTCTTTATTTGTAATGAATGTTTATTTGCAATGTGGTTTTGACTTACTCTATTTTTTTGGTAAATAATGATTTTATTATTTTCATTGTTTTGCATCTTCTTGGCAATAATATAAAGAAGACGCGACAGGACAACACTCGGTGGATGCCATATCTGTGTTTTAAATTGAAAAAAACTTTCAGTTAACTACTTGCAGGAGAAAGTTATTGTAGCTGGTGGCCATTTTTAGTACTGTACCAGATTTTTGTTGTATGTGTTTGTTTTTAATGTTAAAATGTCTGCATTTGATATCTCTCCAGTATTTTCTTTTTTATAAGCAAAATACTTATTTTTATATTTTCTGATGTTGGTTCCAGGGGAACACGGGCAGCAGTAGACAGGTCAGTGGAGGCCTAGTGGAAGGAGGGACCGCAGACAGGCTTCGAAGCCCTAACATAATAAATTGGGCTGGCTGTAGGCAATTTAAAATTGGTTCCAGGGGAACACGGGCAGCAGTAGACAGGTCAGTGGAGGCCTAGTGGAAGGAGGGACCGCAGACAGGCTTCGAAGCCCTAACATAATAAATTGGGCTGGCTGTAGGCAATTTAAAATTGGTTCCAGGGGAACACGGGCAGCAGTAGACAGGTCAGTGGAGGCTTAGTGGAAGGAGGGACCGCAGACAGGCTTCGAAGCCCTAACATAATAAATTGGGCTGGCTGTAGGCAATTTAAAATTGGTTCCAGGGGAACACGGGCAGCAGTAGACAGGTCAGTGGAGGCCTAGTGGAAGGAGGGACCGCAGACAGGCTTCAAAGCCCTAACATAATAAATTGGGCTGGCTGTAGGCAATTTAAAATTGGTTCCAGGGGAACACGGGCAGCAGTAGACAGGTCAGTGGAGGCCTAGTGGAAGGAGGGACCGCAGACAGGCTTCGAAGCCCTAACATAATAAATTGGGCTGGCTGTAGGTAATTTAAAATTGGTTCCAGGGGAACACGGGCAGCAGTAGACAGGTCAGTGGAGGCCTAGTGGAAGGAGGGACCGCAGACAGGCTTCGAAGCCCTAACATAATAAATTGGGCTGGCTGTAGGCAATTTAAAATTGGTTCCAGGGGAACACGGGCGGCAGTAGCCAGGTCAGTGTAGTAGTAGTGGAAAGAACGGGCCGCAGACAGGCTTCGAAAGCCTAACATAACAAAAATTGGGCTGTAGGCAATTTAAAATTGGTTCCAGGGGAACACGGGCGGCAGTAGACAGGTCAGTGGAGGCCTAGTGGAAGGAGGGACCGCAGACAGGCTTCGAAGCCCTAACATAATAAATTGGGCTGGCTGTAGGCAATTTAAAATTGGTTCCAGGGGAACACGGGCAGCAGTAGACAGGTCAGTGGAGGCCTAGTGGAAGGAGGGACCGCAGACAGGCTTCGAAGCCCTAACATAATAAATTGGGCTGGCTGTAGGCAATTTAAAATTGGTTCCAGGGGAACACGGGCAGCAGTAGACAGGTCAGTGGAGGCCTAGTGGAAGGAGGGACCGCAGACAGGCTTCGAAGCCCTAACATAATAAATTGGGCTGACTGTAGGCAATTTAAAATTGGTTCCAGGGGAACACGGGCGGCAGTAGACAGGTCAGTGGAGGCCTAGTGGAAGGAGGAACCGCAGACAGGCTTCGAAGCCCTAACATAATAAATTGGGCTGGCTGTAGGCAATTTAAAATTGGTTCCAGGGGAACACGGGCGGCAGTAGACAGGTCAGTGGAGGCCTAGTGGAAGGAGGGACCGCAGACAGGCTTCGAAGATCTAACATAATAAATTGGGCTGGCTGTAGGCAATTTAAAATTGGTTCCAGGGGAACACGGGCAGCAGTAGACAGGTCAGTGGAGGCCTAGTGGAAGGAGGGACCGCAGACAGGCTTCGAAGCCCTAACATAATAAATTGGGCTGGCTGTAGGCAATTTAAAATTGGTTCCAGGGGAACACGGGCGGCAGTAGACAGGTCAGTGGAGGCCTAGTGGAAGGAGGGACCGCAGACAGGCTTCGAAGCCCTAACATAATAAATTGGGCTGGCTGTAGGCAATTTAAAATTGGTTCCAGGGGAACACGGGCAGCAGTAGACAGGTCAGTGGAGGCCTAGTGGAAGTATGGACCGCAGACAGGCTTCGAAGCCCTAACATAATAAATTGGGCTGGCTGTAGGCAATTTAAAATTGGTTCCAGGGGAACACGGGCGGCAGTAGCCAGGTCAGTGTAGTAGTAGTGGAAAGAACGGGCCGCAGACAGGCTTCGAAGGCCTAACATAACAAAAATTGGGCTGTAGGCAATTTAAAATTGGTTCCAGGGGAACACGGGCGGCAGTAGACAGGTCAGTGGAGGCCTAGTGGAAGGAGGGACCGCAGACAGGCTTCGAAGCCCTAACATAATAAATTGGGCTGGCTGTAGGCAATTTAAAATTGGTTCCAGGGGAACACGGGCAGCAGTAGACAGGTCAGTGGAGGCCTAGTGGAAGGATGGACCGCAGACAGGCTTCGAAGCCCTAACATAATAAATTGGGCTGGCTGTAGGCAATTTAAAATTGGTTCCAGGGGAACACGGGCGGCAGTAGCCAGGTCAGTGTAGTAGTAGTGGAAAGAATGGGCCGCAGACAGGCTTCGAAGGCCTAACATAACAAAAATTGGGCTGTAGGCAATTTAAAATTGGTTCCAGGGGAACACGGGCGGCAGTAGACAGGTCAGTGGAGGTCTAGTGGAAGGAGGGACCGCAGACAGGCTTCGAAGCCCTAACATAATAAATTGGGCTGGCTGTAGGCAATTTAAAATTGGTTCCAGGGGAACACGGGCAGCAGTAGACAGGTCAGTGGAGGCCTAGTGGAAGGAGTGACCGCAGACAGGCTTCGAAGGCCTAACATAAGAAAAATGTCAATACAATGGTATTGTCAGTGCCAGGCATTGAAGGATGTCAGCGCATAGACTAAACATTGGTGGAGCTGTGAGAGAAAATTTTGCAAGTGGTAGAGCACTGTTTGACCTGGGGGGGGGACTGTCTTGTTGCCGGCGGTACAGGCCCAGGGCCCCTCATATTACAACGGTGTGTCTGACGTTGGGTGCGCACCACCACCGCCAGACACTTTATTGTACTATGAGGGACCTAGTGGCAGTGCCGTCGACCAAAAGCGGGCACACCCACCTCTTCAGACAAACAGTACTCTCACGGGTGCTGGCGCCAAGTGGCGATACCACGGCCCCGTGTGGGGACTTTGGCCATTTAGGGAGGTGTTAACATGTCGGATGCTGGACAATCAGGTGCTGCAAATTACGAGATTGGAAAAGTCGTTCAGAATAGTCCACAGGCAAGACCTTTACATAGGAAAGCTAGGTGTCAGCCGGGCAAGGTGGGGCAAAAGATTTCGAAATCCAGTTGTGGTTCATTTTAATGAAGGTTAGATCATCTACATTTTGGGTAGCCAGACGAGTCCTTTTTTCTGTTAGTATTGAACCTGCAGCACTGAATACTCTTTCTGATAGGACACTAGCTGCCGGGCAAGCAAGCTCCTGCAATGCATATTCTGCCAATTCTGGCCAGGTGTCTAATTTTGATGCCCAGTAATCAAATGGGAATGACGGTTAAGGGAGAACGTCGATAAGGGATGAAAAATAGTTAGTAACCATACTGGACAAATGTTGTCTCCTGTCACTTTGAATTGATGCTGCAGTACCTGTCCTGTCTGCGGTCATAGCAAAATCACTCCACAACCTGGTCAGAAAACCCCTCTGGCCAACGCCACTTCTGATTTCTGCCCCTCTAACACCTCTGGTCTGCTGGCCCCTGCAGCTCGTGTTAGAACGATCACGGGCGCTGTGTGCAGGGAATGCCAGAAGCAAACGGTCAATAAGAGTTGATTGTTTGGTTGCTAATATTAGTTCCAAGTTCTCATGTGGCATTATATTTTGCAATTTGCCTTTATAGCAAGGATCAAGGAGGCAGGCCAACCAGTAATCGTCATCGTTCATCATTTTTGTTATGCGTGTGTCCCTTTTGAGGATACGTAAGGCATAATCCGCCATGTGGCCCAAAGTTCCAGTTCTCAAATCTGTGGTTGTGCTTGGTTGAGGGGCAGTTTCAGGCAAATCCACGTCACTTGTGTCCCTCCAAAAACCAGAACCCGGCCTTGCCGCGCCAACAATTTCCACTGGCCCCGGAAAAGCTTCCTCATTAAAAATATAATCATCCCCATCATCCTCCTCCTCCTGTTCGCCCGCTACCTCGTCCTGTACACTGCCCTGGCCAGACAATGGCTGACTGTCATCAAGGCTTTCCTCTTCCTCAGCTGCAGACGCCTGATCCTTTATGTGCGTCAAACTTTGCATCAGCAGACGCATTAGGGGGATGCTCATGCTTATTATGGCGTTGTCTGCACTAACCAGCCGTGTGCATTCCTCAAAACACTGAAGGACTTGACACATGTCTTGAATCTTCGACCACTGCACACCTGACAACTCCATGTCTGCCATCCTACTGCCTGCCCGTTTATGTGTATCCTCCCACAAAAACATAACAGCCCGCCTCTGTTCGCACAGTCACTGAAGCATGTGCAGTGTTGAGTTCCACCTTGTTGCAACGTCTATGATTAGGCGATGCTGGGGAAGGTTCAAAGAACGCTGATAGGTCTGCATACGGCTGGAGTGTACGGGCGAACGGCGGATATGTGAGCAAAGTCCACGCACTTTGAGGAGCAGGTCGGATAACCCCGGATAACTTTTCAGGAAGCACTGCACCACCAGGTATAAGGTGTGAGCCAGGCAAGGAATGTGTTTCAGTTGGGAAAGGGAGATGGCAGCCATGAAATTCCTTCTGTTATCACTCACTACCTTGCCTGCCTCAAGATCTACAGTGCCCAGCCACGACTGCGTTTCTTTCTGCAAGAACTCGGACAGAACTTCAGCGGTGTGTCTGTTGTCGCCCAAACACTTCATAGCCAATACAGCCTGCTGACGTTTGCCAGTAGCTGCCCCATAATGGGAGACCTGGTGTGCAACAGTGGCAGCTGCGGATGGAGTGGTTGTGCGACTGCGGTCTGTGGACGAGGTCTCGCTTCTGCAGGAGGAGGAGGAGGAGGGGGTGCGAACGGGTACAGCCAACTGTTTCCTAGACCGTGGGCTAGGCAGAACTGTCCCAAACTTGCTGTCCCCTGTGGACCCTGCATCCACCACATTTACCCAGTGTGCCGTGATAGACATGTAACGTCCCTGGCCATGCCTACTGGTCCATGCATCTGTTGTCAGGTGCACCTTTGTGCTCACAGATTGCCTGAGTGCATGGACGATGCGCTCTTTAACATGCTGGTGGAGGGCTGGGATGGCTTTTCTGGAAAAAAAGTGTCGACTGGGTAGCTCGTAGCGTGGTACAGCGTAGTCCATCAGGGCTTTGAAAGCTTCGCTTTCAACTAACCGGTAGGGCATCATCTCTAACGAGATTAGTCTAGCTATGTGGGCGTTCAAACCCTGTGTACGCGGATGCGAGGCTAAGTACTTCCTTTTTCTAACCATAGTCTCATGTAGGGTGAGCTGGACTGGAGAGCTGGAGATCGTGGAACTAGCGGGGGTGCCGGTGGACATGGCAGACTGAGAGACGGTGGGAGATGGTATTGTTGCCGCCGGTGCCCTAGATGCAGTGTTTCCTACTACGAAACTGGTGATTCCCTGACCCTGACTGCTTTGGCCTGGCAAAGAAACCTGCACAGATACTGCAGGTGGTGCAGAAAATGGTGGCCCTACACTGCCGGAAGGGATGTTGCGTTGATGACTAGCTTCATTGGCCGAGGGTGCTACAACCTTAAGGGACGTTTGGTAGTTAGTCCAAGCTTGCAAATGCATGGTGGTTAAATGTCTATGCATGCAACTTGTATTGAGACTTTTCAGATTCTGCCCTCTGCTTAAGGTAGTAGAACATTTTTGACAGATGACTTTGCGCTGATCAATTGGATGTTGTTTAAAAAAATGCCAGACTGCACTCTTTCTAGCATCGGATACCTTTTCAGGCATTGCAGACTGAGCTTTAACCGGATGGCCACGCTGTCCTCCAACAGGTTTTGACTTTGCCACGCGTTTTGGGCAAGATACGGGCCCGGCAGATGGAACCTGTTTCGATGTTGATGCCTGCTGCGGCCCCTCCTCCTCCGCTTCAGAACTGCTGCCGCCTGCACCCTGTTCCCCCAATGGCTGCCAATCGGGGTCAAGAACTGGGTCATCTATTACCTCTTCTTGTAGCTCGTGTGCAACTTCGTCTGTGTCACCGTGTCGGTCGGTGGTATAGCGTTCGTGATGGGGCAACATAGTCTCATCAGGGTCTGATTCTTGATCAGCACCCTGCGAGGGCAATGTTGTGGTCTGAGTCAAAGGACCAGCATAGTAGTCTGGCTGTGGCTGTGCATCAGTGCACTCCATGTCAGATTCAACTTGTAATGGGCATGGACTGTTAACTGCTTCACTTTCTAAGCCAGGGACGGTATGTGTAAAGAGCTCCATGGAGTAACCCGTTGTGTCGCCTGCTGCATTCTTCTCTGTTGTTGTTTTTGCTGAAGAGGACAAGGAAGCGACTTGTCCCTGACCGTGAACATCCACTAACGACGCGCTGCTTTTACTTTTACCAGTTTCACGAGAGGAGGCAAAAGAGCTAGAGGCTGAGTCAGCAAGATAAGCCAAAACTTGCTCTTGCTGCTCCGGCTTTAAAAGCGGTTTTCCTACTCCCAGAAAAGGGAGCGTTCGAGGCCTTGTGTAGCCAGACGACGAACCTGGCTCCACAGCTCCAGACTTAGGTGCAATATTTTTTTTCCCACGACCAGCTGATACTCCACCACTACCACTACCGTCATTACCAGCTGACAATGAACGCCCCCGGCCACGACCTCTTCCACCAGACTTCCTCATTGTTTTAAAAACGTTACCAAACTAACGGTATTTGTTGCTGTCACACAACTTACACGGTGAGCTATAACTTCAGTATGATTTAGCTACCCCTTTACAGGTGGGTGAGACCACAACGAAAATCAGGCACAATGTTACACACTCTGTTGTTGGTGGCAACAAATGAGAAAGATGCCACACACGCAGGACTGTCACTGAAGCACAAATGTAAATATTAATCTCCCACTGATTTGTTTTTTTGTTTTTAAAAGGGAGACTTTAGAAAAAAAAAAATAATAAAAAAAAATGATTTTTTAAGGAAGAATTTATAAACCAAATAAAATGAAATGATTGTTTCAGGGAGAATTTAGAAAACAAATAAAGAAAAAATAGGCTTTCTATGGCCCACTGAGTGAGAGATGACGCACACAGGAGTCAGAAGTGGCACACAAGCCCAGAGGCCAATATTTATCTCCCACTGATTGATTTAGTGATTTTTTCAGGTAGATTTTGGAACCCAAATCAAGCAAAAAAATAAATAGGCTTTCTATGGCCCACTGAGTGAGAGATAGCACACACAGGAGTAAGGAGTGGCACACAAGCCCTGAGGCCAATATTATTCTCCCACTGATTGATGTAGTGATTTTTTCAGGTAGATTTTAGAACCCAAATCAAGCAAAAAAATAAATAGGCTTTCTATGGCCCACTGAGTGAGAGATGACACAGACAGGGATGGCACTCTAGCAGAAATGCCAATCTTAATCTCCCACAAAAAAAAAAAAAAAGGAACTGTCCTTCAATTACTATCTCCCTGCAGTAATCTCAGCCAGGTATGGCAGGCAGCAATAAGGAGTGGACTGATGCACAAATTAAATAAAAAGTGTGGACAAACAAACAAGATAGCTGTGCAGAAAGGAAGGAACAAGAGGATTTGTGCTTTGAAAAAAGCAGTTGGTTTGCACAGCGGCGTACACACAGCAATGCAGCTATCAGGGAGCCTTCTAGGGCAGCCCAATGAGCTACAGCGCTGAGGAAAAAAAAAAAATGTAGCTTCCACTGTCCCTGCACACCGAAGGTGGTGTTGGGCTGTGGAAATCGTTACAGCACAAGCGGTTTGGTGGTTAATGGACCCTGCCTAACGCTATCCCTGCTTCTGACGAAGCGGCAGCAACCTCTCCCTAAGCTCAGATCAGCAGCAGTAACATGGCGGTCGGCGGGAACGCCCCTTTATAGCCCCTGTCACGCCACGGACAGCAAGCCAATCACTGCAATGCCCTTCTCTAAGATGGTGGGGACCAGGACCTATGTCATCACGCTGCCCACACTCTGCGTTTACCTTCATTGGCTGAGAAATGGCGCTTTTCGCGTCATTGAAACGCGACTTTGGCGCGAAAGTCGCGTACCGCATGGCCGACCCCGCACAGGGGTCGGATCGGGTTTCATGAAACCCGACTTTGTCAAAAGTCGGCGACTTTTGAAAATGTTCGACCCGTTTCGCTCAACCCTAGAGGCATTGATGTCACCCACTGACACCAATCGTGGACCCAGGCGTTCGGACTACCTAGTCTGGTGTATAGATGACATGTCCCTGATCATGCTAGTTGTGGTTAGGCTCTTAGTGGTCAGACTCCTGCTAATCTTGGCATTCCACAGGGGGAAATTACCATTTTTTTGTATCAGAACTCTATTCATAAAAGTCCCAGACTGGGAAAAACCCAACACTGGGTGGTGCTCCGTGGAACAGTTGCCCAGTTTCTTCCTCTGGTCACACCACTGCCTCTTCCTGCCTGTTTTGGTGCTGCTGATCCCCCCTCAGTTCTGCTGGCATCGCTATGCATGCCGGCTTCCCAGTTTGGGTAGGTGACATCATCCACCACCTCGTCTTCCCCTGTCGCACTTTGGTTCTCCTAACTTGGTGACTTAACAACAACCAGATTTATCAGCAACTGTGTCTCATCATCAGTAGTGTTGAGCATTCCGATACCGCAAGTATCGGGTATCGGCCGATATTTGCGGTATCGGAATTCCGATACTGAATTCCGATACTTCCCGCGTATCGGATACCGGAATCGGAAGTTCCCAGAATTCAAATTGAACGCAGCAGCCAATGAGGAATGAATGAAAGTGTGGGCACATCCTGTTTAGCATGGTGGGCATGTAAGTACTGGCAAGGCTTGGATTGGCTGCTGAAATGATGTCACTCTGCACTATAAAAAAGCGCTGCCGCCATTTTGCGCTCACTCTGCTGTGATTTCAGTTAGGGACAGGACGCTGTGTTCTAACTGAGGGCCAGTTGAGCTTGCTAATTGCTTTATTTTCCTTTCCAAAGGCTAATTTAGCAAAACGCTGTGTGTTCTTCACTATTCACCTTGCTCTTGCCTTGCAGCGCTGTTTTAACAGCGTTCTGCAAGGTCTCTGTGTGTGTGTGTGTGTGCAGCTCACTCTGTAGTCTGTGTGCAGCCATATACCCGGTTGTATTCAGCTCAGGGGGGGTTCACACTGCCTCACACAGTTGTTCTTTTTTGCTCTTAGTGCAGCCTGCTGCACATTTTTTCTCAAATTTCCTATTAGTGTTTTTCCACCAGTCTCCAGCTCTATTGTGGAAAAACACTACATAGGATAACCTAGAGGGGGGTTTTTGGGCCTTGCAGCGCCGTTTACGGCTGTCTGCACGGTCTCCGTGTGAGCCCAGCTCGCCCTGTAGTCTGTGTGCAGTCATAGCCGGTTGGATTCAGTTCAGGGTTCGTTACTGGCTCATACCTTGAGAAAAATTTTCCTTTTTTTCAAATAGTGCAGCCTGTTTAAAATTTGAAAAAAAAAATTCCTATTAGTGTCTTTCCACTCGTATCCAGCTAAATAGTGGAAAAACACTATATAGGATAACCTAGAGGAGGGTTTTTTGGCCTTGCAGCGCCGTTTACGGCTGTCTGCACGGTCTCCGTGTGAGCCCAGCTCGCCCTGTAGTCTGTGTGCAGCCATAGCCGGTTGGATTCAGCTCAGGGTTCGTTACTGGCTCATACCTTGAGAAAAATTTTCCTTTTTTTCAAATAGTGCAGCCTGTTTAAAATTTGAAAAAAAAAATTCCTATTAGTGTCTTTCCACTCGTATCCAGCTAAATAGTGGAAAAACACTATATAGGATAACCTAGAGGAGGGTTTTTTGGCCTTGCAGCGCCGTTTACGGCTGTCTGCACGGTCTCCGTGTGAGCCCAGCTCGCCCTGTAGTCTGTGTGCAGCCATAGCCGGTTGGATTCAGCTCAGGGTTCGTTACTGGCTCATACCTTGAGAAAAATTTTCCTTTTTTTCAAATAGTGCAGCCTGTTTAAAATTTGAAAAAAAAAAAATTCCTATTAGTGTCTTTCCACCAGTCTCCAGCTCAATTGTGGAAAAACACTACATAGGATAACCTAGAGGGTTTTTTTGGGGCCTTGCAGCGCCGTTTACGGCTGTCTGCACGGTCTCTGTGTGAGCGCAGCTCGCCCTGTAGTCTGTGTGCAGCCATAGCCGGTTGGATTCAGCTCAGGGTGCGTTACTGCCTCATACCTTGAAAAACAATTTCCTTTTTTTCAAATAGTGCAGCCAGTTTAAAATTTGAAAAAAAAAATTCCTATTAGTGTCTTTCCACTTGTATCCAGCTAAATAGTGGAAAAACACTATATAGGATAACCTAGAGGAGGGTTTCTTGGCCTTGCAGCGCCGTTTACGGCTGTCTGCACGGTCTCCGTGTGATTTAAACTAGCTCTGTAGCCCGATCTGCACCAAAAAAAAGGTTAAGTTCACCAAACACAACTTACACTTGTGTAGGCCACATTTGAAAAATAATAAAGTTTAGTCCACAATTTACAACATTAGTGTTTCTTACACCTGTTAGGAGGAGCATTACAGGAATAAGCACACTAAGGCCTTAGTACTTTTCTGCTTATCTTTATTTGTCAACCAAGATGAAGAGGGCAGGGAGTAAGGCACGTGGGCGTGGGCGCGGAGCAGGGAGAGGAGCAGGGAGAGGACGTGGTGATTCTGTGCCTGCTGCGGGCGCCGGTGACTCGTCGTCACTCAGTTTCAGCAGGGAACAGTCCTTCATGCGCAGCTTTGTCGGAGAGCGCCGTGCACCGCTGCTGCGTGAAGACCAAATTGAAGCCGTTGTCGGGTGGATGGCAGCTAACGCCTCGGCATCGACTTCAGTTAGTGCCACATCCTCTCAGGCACAGAGCACTGGAGAGCAGCCATCTGTCTCTTCACCACCTGCCAAATTGGCCAGGCAGTCAGAGAGCCCAGGACAGGAGCCGTCTCTACTTCTGTTCTCTGAATCTCTTGGCTTGGAAACAGGGGGCCAGCCAAGCAGCATTGGAGAAATGGAAGAAGAGGCAGTGTGCAGTGATGCCCAACACCTTTTTCTCTCTGACTCTGAAGAGGCAGGTGGGCCAGTGCCTCCGGTGACCACAGCGCAGTACGCATCTGATGATGAAACTCAGGTGCCGCTTTCTCGTGCGTACTGTGCTGCTGAGACTACCCAGGAGGAGCAGTTGGTGGCAGAGGGTAGTGGAGATGATGAGGTCCTTGACCCATCGTGGCGTGAGGAACAGGAAGGTGGTGGGAGCAGCTCAGAGGAAGAGCTTCCTCTTACGGGCCAAAGAGGGAGAGGGAGGGGGAAGACTGCGGAGCCTGTAGCCTCCACTTTGGCACCCGTTAGGAGCCTGTCTCTTTCCAAAGCCAAAAAGGGCGCTCCCAAGACTTGCAGTGCCTGGTCCTTTTTTGACACAGTTGCAGATGACATTTGTTTTGTCAAATGCAAGCTGTGTCATCATAAAGTAAAAAGAGGGAAAAATGTCAGCAACCTCAATACCACAAATATGTGGAAACATGTGCGGACCAGGCACGCGGTGGAGTTACAGAAACACACTGAAGATGTAGGCCAACCAACAGCGGCAGCTACCACCTCTTCAGCTCGTGTTGCCTCTTCCTCCAGCTCACGCACAGCTGGTTTGGCTTCCTCCCAGAGACCTTGTGTAATTCCACCCACAGCACCACCTTCCCAGTCATCCTCACACTCCCAGTCTACTCTACAGCCATCGGTAGTACAGGCATGGGAGAAAAGGCGGGCATTCTCGGCCAACCACCCCCGAGCACAGGCTCTGAATGCAGGCATTGCCAAACTGTTGTCCCTGGAAATGCTCTCGTTCAGGCTGGTGGAGACTGACAGCTTCCGTGACTTGATGGCATTGGCAGTCCCACAGTACAAGGTGCCCAGCCGCTTTTACTTCAGCAGGCAGGCTGTCCCTGCCCTGCACAGGCATGTTGAGGCAAACATAAAACATGCGCTACTGAACGCCGTCAGTAGCAAGGTCCACCTCACCACCGATGCGTGGACCAGTCAGCATGGACAGGGGCGATATGTTTCCCTCACTGCCCATTGGGTTAATGTTGTTGAGCCAGGTACAGATCGTGCGAGTGGCGCAGGACGTGTCCTGCCCACTCCAAGGATTGCAGGAATCCAGTCTGTACGCATCGACTCCTCCTCTTACACCAGTTCCTCTGATTCCTCTCTGCAGGATCCGTCACAGTCCACCCCCACATGGACCCGTGAACGTTTACCTATGACCGACATGAGCACAGCCGTGGCCAAACGTCAGCAGGCCGTCTTGAAACTAGTTTCATTGGGGCATCGAAGCCACACAGCGCAGGAGCTCTGGAATGCCATAAAGCAGGAGAGCGATGTGTGGTTACTGCCAGCGAATCTCCAGCCAGGCATGGTAGTGTGTGACAATGGCCGAAATCTGGTGGCAGCTTTGGCCCTTGGCAACCTCACTCACATCCCATGTCTGGCACATGTGCTCAATTTGGTTGTGCAGAGTTTTCTGAGGGACTATCCGGATCTTGATGCCCTGCTGCACAAGGTCCGCCTAGAGTGTGCTCACTTGCGGCGTTCCAGCTTGGCCAGATCCCGCATTGCTGCTCTGCAGCGCCGATTCCGCCTTCCGGAACACCGCATCATATGTGACCTACCTACCCGGTGGAATTCCACGTTACATATGTTGGAGCGGTTGTGTGAGCAGCAGCAAGCAGTTATGGAGTACCAGCTGCATCAGGCGCAAAGAAGTCGCAGTCAGCGCCGATCAGACTTCACAACCACAGAGTGGGCCACTATGAAGGACGTCTGCCAGGTTTTGCGTCCTTTTGATTATTCCACGCGGATGGCAAGTGCAGATGATGCACTAGTCAGCATGACTGTCCCCCTTATCTGCTTGCTTCAGCAAACTTTGCAAGGGTTAAGGGATGATGTGGTGGAAGAGGTGGAGGATGAGGAGTCACCTTTTCCATCAGCTTCTGGAGAGTCAGCGCCACGTGGTTCCTCACAAAGGGGTACGCAGG
The DNA here is from genome assembly GCF_032444005.1 of Ranitomeya imitator. Lineage (NCBI taxonomy): Eukaryota > Metazoa > Chordata > Amphibia > Anura > Dendrobatidae > Ranitomeya > Ranitomeya imitator. The sequence goes on along the minus strand of NC_091282.1, from coordinate 59,582,180 downwards.
GGCCAATTTGTGAGGAGGATGAGGAGGAGTCAATGGAGGAGGAAGAGCTCCGTCCAGAGGAGGGAGCGACACAATTGTCCAGTGGTCAGTGTGTACAGCGAGGGTGGGGTGATGACGAGCGGGCAGAGATCATGTCTCAAGCAGGGGACAGCGTTTCTGGGCCGGTTGGCACTCTGCAGCACATGGTGGATTTCATGCTGCAGTGCCTGAGAAACAACCGCCGCATCGACCACATTCTCAACATGCCTGATTATTGGGTGTTCACCCTCCTCGATCCTCGCTACCGGGACAACGTCCAAAACCTCATCCCTGCGTTGACCCGGGAGCGTAAATTGCGGGAGTACCACGACACACTGGTGAATTCCATCATCTTCTCCTGTCCAACTGAGAGGAGTGCTGCTAGTGCTTTACAAAGCAGCACAGTGCGTCGAGGCAGTGGGGGAGGCTCTGCCCAAAGAGGGAGCAGAAGCAGTGCCTCTGCCCAAGGCAAGCCCAGTATGGCACAACTCTGGCACACTTTTGTGTGCCCGCCCCAAATGTCTACACCATCACCGGCGGCTCCAGTCAGCAGGAGGCAACGGTTCCGTCAGATGGTGACAGACTACATGGCTTGCCCTCTTACTGTACTCCCAGACGGCTCTTCCCCGTTCAAGTTTTGGGTCTCTAAGCTGGATACATGGCCAGAGCTAAGCCAGTATGCATTGGAGGTGCTGGCTTGCCCTGCGGCTAGTGTCTTATCGGAACGTGTCTTTAGTGCCGCAGGTGGTGTACTAACAGACCGTCGCATGCGACTATCCTCCGATAACGTTGACCGGCTTACTTTCCTGAAAATGAACCAGGCCTGGATCTCGCAGGAATTTGCCACTCCTCTGCCTGATTAAGTAATTGGGTGTCATCCAGGTCTCCTGCTGTGTTCATCTTTCTACCACCTGAACTGCTATTCCTGGGCTCCAACACCGCCAGTTGCGGCTCAGAAGTGCAGGCTGCACAGTAAAAACATACGACCCAGTGTTATTGGGTTTCAGTAACGTCAGCTGATCCCCAGCTGTGTAGCCGGCAATGTGTCCTGCGACCGCCACGCTGGCACAACAACCTAAATGTAAGGGAACCTGTCCCCCCCCCCCCCCCCCGTCGTTTGTTACTGAAAGAGCCATCTTGTGCAGCAGTAATGCTGCGCAAGGAAAAGGTAGCTCTTTTTTTTTAGCTCTTTGCACACGCAGAACTTAACACTTATAAAATGTGTTCACTGATACCGTTATACCGTCCCGGAGCTGGGACTTTCCTTCGTAATGTGACGCAGCACAGCCGTCATTCCTACCCCCTTGGTGCCATGCGCTGCCTCCTCAGCGTTGTTTTAAGCTGTCACGGAGCCTGCGCTGTTCTGTTATCCCTTGGGCATGCCCTATTTGCGCTGCCTGTCTTCTGACATAATTTGGTGTCAGGCTGGCTGCGCCTGTGCGGCCGCGGTGCCCGAGATCCCGCCTCGCAGTGTCTTCTGATTGAGTCACACTGCGGGCCTGGGATCCATGGGCATGCGCAGTGCATATCTTCCCCTCGGGCTCTCGCTCATTTCCCTCCGCCTTCTTTAGACTGTGCGCCGTCAGCTGATCCCTAGCATGCCACGGCCGTGACACCGCACAGTCTGAAGAAGAGGGAAGGAGGGAAGTGAGAGTCGAGGTTATGCACTGTGCATGCCCATGTATCCAAGGCCCGCAGTGGGATTACGTTAGATGAGACTGCGAGGTGGGATCTGGAGCAGCGTGGACGCACAGGCACTGACAGCCTGACACCAAATTATGTCAGAAGACAGGCAGCGCTAATTGGGCATGGCCAAGGGCTAACAGAACAGCGCAGGCTCCGTGACAGCTTAAAACAACGCTGAGGAGGCAGCGCACGGCATCAAGGGGATAGGAATGACAGCTGTGCTGTGTCCCATTACGAAGGAAATTCGCACCTCCGGAACGGTTTAACGGTATAAAGGGACACATTTTTAGTGTTTACTTCGGTGTTTGCAAGGAGCATAATTAAAAGAGCAACCTTTTCCTTTTGCATCCTTAGTGCTGCACAACATGGCTCTTTCAGCTACAAACGTCTTGGGGGGGGGGGGGGTTAAAGGTTTCCTTTCAACTTGCTCCAATCAGGCTTCGGCCTACACTCTGTTCCTCTGCTCCTCCTGCTGTCCCTGGGCTCTAACACCGCCAGTTGGTGCCTGGAAGTGCTGTGTGCACAGTCAACAGTCGCTCCTCTGTTATTGGGGTTCAGTAACGTCAGCTGATCCCCAGCTGTGTGTGCGGCAATACCTCCAATCTGCTCCTCCTGCTGTCCCTGGGCTCTAACACCGCCAGTTGGTGCCTGGAAGTGCTGTGTGCACAGTCAACAGTCGCTCCTCTGTTATTGGGGTTCAGTAACGTCAGCTTATCCCCAGCTGTGTGTGCGGCAATACCTCCAATCTGCTCCTCCTGCTGTCCCTGGGCTCTAACACCGCCAGTTGGTGCCTGGAAGTGCTGTGTGCACAGTCAACAGTCGCTCCTCTGTTATTGGGGTTCAGTAACGTCAGCTGATCCCCAGCTGTGTATCCGGCAACGTGTCATGCGACCGCCACGCTGGCACAACTAAAATGTAAGGGGACCTGTCCCCCCCCCCCCTAGGCGTTTGTTACTGAAAGAGCCACCATGTGAGCACTAATACTGCACAAGGGAAAGGTCGCTCTTGAAATTATGCTCCTTGCAAACGCTGAACTACACACTCATGTAATGTGTCCCCTCACACCGTCCAACCGTCCCGGAGGTGGGACTTTCCTTTGTAATGTGACGCAGCACAGCCGTCATTGCTACCCCCTTGGCACCGTGCGCTGCCTCCTTAGCGTTGTTTGATTCCGTCATGGACCCTGCGCTGTTATGTTATCCCTTGGCCATGCACAGTTTGCGCTGCCCGTCCTCTGACATCATTTGTTGTCGTCCTGGCTGCGCCTGTGCGTCCACGCTGCCCGAAATCACACCTCGCAGTGTCGTCTAATGTGATCCCACAGTGGGCCTGGTATCCATGGCCATGCGCAGTGCATATACTAGCCTCTCACTCCCCTTCTTCACGCTTCTTCAGACTAGGCGGCGTCAGCTGATCCCTAATAGCATGCCACGGCCGTGACGCCGCACAGTCTGAAAAAGCAGGAAGGAGGTGAGTGAGAGGCGATGATATGCACTGCGCATGCCCATGGATCCCTGGCCCGCAGTGGGACTACATTAGATGACACTGCAAGGTTGGATCTCGGGCAGCTTGGACGCACAGGCACTGCAGGCCTGACACCTACATGATGTCAGAAGACGGGCACCGCTAACTGTGCATGGCCAAGGGATAACATTACAGTGCGGGCTCCGTGACAGAACCAAACAACGTTGAGGAGGTGGTGCCCGGCACCAAGGGGGTTGGAATGACGGCTGTGCTGTGTCACATTACAAAGGAAAGTCCCACTTCCGGGATGGTTTGACGGTGTGAGGGGACACATTATATGAGTGTGTACTTCAGCGTTTGCAAGGAGCATAATTTTCGGAGCCACCATTTTCCATGTGCAGTATTACTGCTGTACAAGATGGCTCTTTCAGCAACAAATGCCTGGGGGGGGGGGGGTTAAAGGTTCCCTTTCAACTTGCTCCACTGCAGGCTTCGGCCTACACTCTGCTCCTCTTTGATTCCCTGGGTTTCAACACTGTCAGTTGCCACCTGGAAGTGTTGTCTACACAGAAAAAACACTAGGTGATGTGTCAGTGGGGTTCAGCACCGCCAGCTGTTCCCCTGCTGTGTAGTCGGCAACGTGTCCAGCACAAGCCACGCTGGCACAACAGAACAAAAGCTGCCACCAGTGCAGGCTTCGGCCTACACTCTGCTCCTCTCCTCCTCCTGCTGACCCTGGGCTCAAACACCGCTAGTTTTTGCCCGGAAGTGCTAGCTGCACAGAGAAAAACACCAGCCAATGTGTTAGTGGGGTTCAGCAACGCCAGCTGTTCCCCTGCTGTGTAGCCGGCAACGTGACCTGCAAACGCCATGCAGGCACAGGAACTGAAATTAAAAGGGAACCTGGCCCCACCCCCCCAGGTGTTTCTATGTATAACAGCCACCTAGTACAGCAGTACTGCTGCATTTGTACAAGGTGGCTGACTTTTTCTCCTTGCCCACGTGTAACTCAACACGTACAAAATGTGTCTCATTGAGACCATTCCACTGTCCCTGAGGTGTGACTTTCCTTTGTAATGATACGCAGCACCCCCCTTGGTAGCGTTTCCCGTCTTTTGTCATCATGGTTAGCTGGCTGCGCCTGTGCATCCGCCCTGCTAGAAACAACGCCCCTCGTTGTCATATTTATTTTGTCAGCGAGGGTGTGGTTTATGGGCACGAGCAGTGCATATGTTCGCCTGTCTTAACTCATCTCCTTCCGCCTTCTTCAGACTGTGCGGCCTCCTGGCCGTGGTAGGCGATAAGGGATCAGCTGAGGCCGCCCAGTCTGGAGCAGGTGTAAGGACATGTGTAAGCGGCAAACCTATTTACTGCACAAGGCCACGAATCCCAGCCACGCAGTGTGATTTTTTGAAAACACACTGTGGGTCTGGGATTCATGTCCATCGCTAACCGCAACGGCCGACATGAAATGAGGTCAGAAGACAGGAAGCGCTCACAGCGCATGGCCAAGGGATCACAATAGCGCAGACTCCTGTACAGCAAATAACAACGCTCAGGAATCTGCGCCCAGTACCTAGGTGCAAATTTTGACACCTGTGCTGCGTCTCGTTAAAAAGACAAGTCACGCCTCCACAACTGTTTGACAGTATAATGGGCTAAATAGTGTACGTGTTTTAGTCAGCGTGTGCAAGGAGCAAAACAAATAGAGCAACCTTTTACTTGTGCAGCATTAATGCTGCACAAGGTGTGGCTCTTGTACCTTGCAACACCTGAGGGGGGGGTTAAAGGTAACCTTTGAAATTGGTTCAACTAGGCTTCGGCCTACACTCTGCTCCTCTACTCCTCCTGCTGACCCTGGGCTCAAACACCGCTAGTTTTTGCCCGGAAATGCTAGCTGCACAGAGAAAAACACCAGCCAATGTGTTAGTGGGGTTCAGCACCGCCAGCTGTTCCCCTGCTGTGTAGTCGGCAACGTGTCCAGCACAAGCCACGCTGGCACAACAGAACAAAAGCTGCCACCAGTGCAGGCTTCGGCCTACACTTTGCTCCTCTCCTCCTCCTGCTGACCCTGGGCTCAAACAACGCCAGTTTCTGCCCGGACATGCTAGCTGCACAGAGAAAAACACCAGCCAATGTGTTAGTGGGGTTCAGCACCGCCAGCTGTTCCCCCGCTGTGTAGCCGGCATCGTGTCCAGCACAAGCCACGCTGGCACAACCGACCAAAAGCTGCCACCAGTGCAGGCTTCGGCCTACACTTTGCTCCTCTCCTCCTCCTCCTGCTGACCCTGGGCTCTAACACCGCTAGTTTTTGCCCGGACATGCAATCTGCACAGAGAAAAACACCAGTCAATGTGTCAGTGGGGTTCAGCAACGCCAGCTGTTCCCCTGCTGTGTAGCTTGCAACGTGACCTGCAAACGCCACGCAGGCACATGAACTGAAATTGAAGGGAGCCTGCCCCCCACCCACAGGTGTTTCTATGTATATCAGCCACCTTGTACAGCAGTACTGCTGCATTTGTACAAGGTGGCTGACTTTTTCTCCTTGCCCACGTGGAACTCAACACGTACAAAATGTGTCTCATTAGAGACCATTACAATGTCCCTGAGGTGTGACTTTCCTTTGTAATGACACGCAGCACCACCCTTGTTAGCGCTGCCCGTCTTTTGACATCATTGGTTAGCTGGCTGCGCCTGTGCATCTCCCCTGCTCGAAACAACGGCCCTCGGTGTCTTATTTTTTTGGACAGCGAGGGTGTGATTGATGGGCATGTGCAGTGCATATGTTTGCCTGTGTTCACTCATCTCCTTCCGCCTTCTTCAGACTGGGTGTCCTCATGGCCGCGGCAGGCGATAAGGGATCAGATGAGGCCGCCCAGTCTGAAGCAGGTGTAAGGACATGTGTGAGCGGCAAACATATTTAGTGCACCAGGGCACGAATCCCAGCACCGCAGTGTGATTTTTTAAAAACACACTGTGGGTCTGGGATTCATGTCCATCGCTAACCGCAACGGCCGACATGAAATGAGGTCAGAAGACAGGAAGCGCTCACAGCGCATGGCCAAGGGATCACAATAGCGCAGACTCCTGTACAGCAAATAACAACGCTCAGGAAGCTGCGCCCAGTACCTAGGTGCAAATTTTGACACCTGTGCTGCGTCTCGTTAAAAAGACAAGTCACGCCTCCACAACTGTTTGACAGTATAATGGGCTAAATAGTGTACGTGTTTTAGTCAGCGTGTGCAAGGAGCAAAACAAATAGAGCAACCTTTTACTTGTGCAGCATTAATGCTGCACAAGGTGTGGCTCTTGTACCTTGCAACACCTGAGGGGGGGGTTAAAGGTAACCTTTGAAATTGGTTCAACTAGGCTTCGGCCTACACTCTGCTCCTCTACTCCTCCTGCTGACCCTGGGCTCAAACACCGCTAGTTTTTGCCCGGAAATGCTAGCTGCACAGAGAAAAACACCAGCCAATGTGTTAGTGGGGTTCAGCACCGCCAGCTGTTCCCCTGCTGTGTAGTCGGCAACGTGTCCAGCACAAGCCACGCTGGCACAACAGAACAAAAGCTGCCACCAGTGCAGGCTTCGGCCTACACTTTGCTCCTCTCCTCCTCCTGCTGACCCTGGGCTCAAACAACGCCAGTTTCTGCCCGGACATGCTAGCTGCACAGAGAAAAACACCAGCCAATGTGTTAGTGGGGTTCAGCACCGCCAGCTGTTCCCCCGCTGTGTAGCCGGCATCGTGTCCAGCACAAGCCACGCTGGCACAACCGAACAAAAGCTGCCACCAGTGCAGGCTTCGGCCTACACTTTGCTCCTCTCCTCCTCCTCCTGCTGACCCTGGGCTCTAACACCGCTAGTTTTTGCCCGGACATGCAATCTGCACAGAGAAAAACACCAGTCAATGTGTCAGTGGGGTTCAGCAACGCCAGCTGTTCCCCTGCTGTGTAGCTTGCAACGTGACCTGCAAACGCCACGCAGGCACATGAACTGAAATTGAAGGGAGCCTGCCCCCCACCCCCCCAGGTGTTTCTATGTATAACAGCCACCTTGTACAGCAGTACTGCTGCATTTGTACAAGGTGGCTGACTTTTTCTCCTTGCACACGTGGAACTCAACAAGTACAAAATGTGTCTCATTACAGACCATTACAATGTCCCTGAGGTGTGACTTTCCTTTTTAATGACACGCAGCACCCCCATTGTTAGCGCTGCCCGTCTCCTGACATCATTGGTTGGCTGGCTGTGCCTGTGCGTCCCCCCTGCCCGACACAACGCCCCCCGTTGTCTCATATATTTTGACTGCGAGGGTGTGATTGATGGGCACGAGCAGTGCATATGTTCCCCTGTTTTCACTCCCCTCCTTCCGCCTTCTTCTGACTGTGCGGCCTCATGGCCGCGGCATGCGATAAGGGATCAGCTGAGGCCGCCCAGTCTGAAGCAGGTGTAAGGACATGTGTGAGCGGCGAACATATTTACTGCACAAGGCCACGAATCCCAGCACCGCAGTGTGACTTTAGGAAAAGCCACTGTGGGTCTGGGATTTATGGCCATCGTTAACCGCACCGGCCAACATGAAATGAGGTCATGAGACGGCCTGCACTAACAGGGTATTGCCAAGGGATAACACAAGAGTGCAGTTTCCTGTACTGCAAATAACAACGGTAAGGAATCTGCGCACAGCACCTAGGTGTAAATTTGTACACCTGTGCTGCGTCTCCTTAAAAAGACTAGTAGTCACGCCTCCACTACTGTTTGACAGTATAATGGGCTAAATAGTGTACGTGTTTAATTCAGCGTGTGCAAGGAGCAAAATTAAATAGAGCAACCTTTGACTTGTGCATCATTAATGCTGTTCAAGGTGTGGCTCTTGTACCTTGCAACACCTGAGGGGGGGGTTAAAGGTAACCTTTGAAATTGGTTCAACTAGGCTTCGGCCTACACTCTGCTCCTCTACTCCTCCTGCTGACCCTGGGCTCAAACACCGCTAGTTTTTGCCCGGAAATGCTAGCTGCACAGAGAAAAACACCAGCCAATGTGTTAGTGGGGTTCAGCACCGCCAGCTGTTCCCCCGCTGTGTAGCCGGCATCGTGTCCAGCACAAGCCACGCTGGCACAACCGACCAAAAGCTGCCACCAGTGCAGGCTTCGGCCTACACTTTGCTCCTCTCCTCCTCCTCCTGCTGACCCTGGGCTCTAACACCGCTAGTTTTTGCCCGGACATGCAATCTGCACAGAGAAAAACACCAGCCAATGTGTTAGTGGGGTTCAGCACCGCCAGCTGTTCCCCTGCTGTGCAGCTTGCAACGTGACCTGCAAACGCCACGCAGGCACATGAACTGAAATTGAAGGGAGCCTGCCCCCCACCCACAGGTGTTTCTATGTATAACAGCCACCTTGTACAGCAGTACTGCTGCATTTGTACAAGGTGGCTGACTTTTTCTCCTTGCCCACGTGGAACTCAACACGTACAAAATGTGTCTCATTAGAGACCATTACAATGTCCCTGAGGTGTGACTTTCCTTTGTAATGACACGCAGCACCACCCTTGTTAGCGCTGCCCGTCTTTTGACATCATTGGTTAGCTGGCTGCGCCTGTGCATCTCCCCTGCTCGAAACAACGCCCCACGGTGTCTTATTTTTTTGGACAGCGAGGGTGTGATTGATGGGCATGTGCAGTGGATATGTTTGCCTGTGTTCACTCATCTCCTTCCGCCTTCTTCAGACTGGGTGTCCTCATGGCCGCGGCAGGCGATAAGGGATCAGATGAGGCCGCCCAGTCTGAAGCAGGTGTAAGGACATGTGTGATTGGCAAACATATTTAGTGCACCAGGGCACGAATCCCAGCACCGCAGTGTGATTTTTTAAAAACACACTGTGGGTCTGGGATTCATGTCTATCGCTAACCGCAACGGCCAACATGAAATGAGGTCATAAGACAGGAAGCGCTCACAGCGCATGGCCAAAGGATCACAAGAGCGCAGACTCCTGTACAGCAACTAACAACGCTCAGGAAGCTGCGCCCATGCAAAAAGGTGTTGTTTTCGACACCTGTGCTGCTTTTCTTTAAAAAGACAAGTCACGCCTCCACTACTGATTAACAGTATAATGGGCTAAATAGTCTACGTGTTGCATTCAGCTTGTGCAAGTAGAAAAATTAATAGAGCAACCTTTTACTTGTGCAGCATTAATGCTGCAGAAGGAGTGGCTCTTGTACTTTGTAACACCTGAGGGGGGGTTAAAGGTAACCTTTGAAATTGGTTCAACTAGGCTTCGGCCTACACTCTGCTCCTCTCCTCCTCCTGCTGACCCTGGGCTCTAACAACGCTAGTTTTTGCCCGGAAATGCTAGCTGCACAGAGAAAAACACCAGCCAATGTGTTAGTGGGGTTCAGCACCGCCAGCTGTTCCCCCGCTGTGTAGCCGGCATCGTGTCCAGCACAAGCCACGCTGGCACAACCGACCAAAAGCTGCCACCAGTGCAGGCTTCGGCCTACACTTTGCTCCTCTCCTCCTCCTCCTGCTGACCTTGGGCTCAAACACCGCTAGTTTTTGCCCGGAAATGCTAGCTGCACAGAGAAAAACACCAGCCAATGTGTTAGTGGGGTTCAGCACCGCCAGCTGTTCCCCTGCTGTGCAGCTTGCAACGTGACCTGCAAACGCCATGCAGGCACATGAACTGAAATTGAAGGGAGCCTGGCCCCCACCCCCAGGTGTTTCTATGTATAACAGCCACCTTGTACAGCAGTACTGCTGCATTTGTACAAGGTGGCTGATGTTTTCTCCTTGCCCACGTGGAACTCAACACGTACAAAATGTGTCTCTTTGAGACCATTCCACTGTCCCTGAGGTGTGACTTTCCTTTCTAATGATACGCAGCACCCCCCTTGGTAGCGCTTCCCGTCTTCTGACATCATTGGTTGGCTACTTGCGCCTGTTCGTCCGCCCTGCCTGAATAAAATGCTCCTCGTTGTCTTAATTATTTTGACTGCGAGGGTGTGATTGATGGGCACGAGCAGTGCATATCTTCGCCTGTCTTAACTCATCTCCTTCCGCCTTCTTCAGACTGTGCAGCCTCATGGCCGCGGCATGCGAGAAGGGATCAGCAGAGGCCGCCCAGTCTGAAGCAGGTGTAAGGACGTGTGTGAGCGGCCAAAATATTTACTGCTCAAGGCCACGAATCCCAGCACCGCAGTGTGGCTTTATGAAAAGACACTGTGGGTCTGGGATTTATGGCCATCGTTAACCGCACCGGCCAACATGAAATGATGTCATAAGATGGGCAGCGCTAACAGGGCATTGCCAAGGGATAACACAAGAGCGCAGACTCCTGTACAGCAAATAACAACGCTCAGGAAGCTGCGCCAAGCACCAAGGCGTTATTTTGGACACCTGTGCTGCGTCTCATCAAAAAACCAAGTCACGCATCCACTACAGTTTGACTGTAGAATGGGGTAAATTGTGTATGTCTTTCATTCAGCGTGTGCAAGTAGACAAATTAATAGAGCAACCTTTCACTTGTGCAGCATTAATACTGCACAAGGTGTGTCTCTTGTACTTTGTAACACCTGAGGGGGGGGTTAAAGGTTTCCTTTGAAATTGGTTCAACTAGGCTTCCGCCTACACTCTGCTCCTCTCCTCCTCCTCCTGCTTCAACACGGGCTCTAACATCGCTAGTTTTTGCCCGCAAGTGCTAGCTGCACAGATAAAAACACACGCCATTGTGTTAGTGGGGTTCAGCAACGCCAGCTGTTCCCCCAGTGTGTAGCCGGCAAAGTGTCCTGCAAACGCAACGCAGACACAAAGCTGCCTCCAGTGCAGGCTTCGGCCTACACTCATCTCCCCCTGCTTACCCTTTGCTCCAACACCGCTAGTTGGGGCTCTAGGAAGACAATCTTTAATAGGCAAGGCAACGCATCCGGGTTCCAGCACCGCCAGCTGGTTCTCGGCAGTGTTCTTGTCACAGGTACTCCCTCGTGCCAAGCCTGGTTTCAGCACCGTCAGCTGTTTCCGGGTTGTGTCAACTTCACTGAGACGCCTATGCTTGCCCCGTCGTGGGGCGGTCGAGTTAGCCAACTCCAGGGTGCCTCCAGTTTAGGAGCTTCCTATGTGGGCTGCGTGAACTGGTAGTCAAGGCTGGTTCTGTAGTGCCAGTAGGCCCAGCTCCCCCTGTAGGACTGTTGGGGTTCGGTAACTGCGGCTGCCTCGCGGCCTAGCTGTTCTCTCCTCTCCTGTGGGCCTTGGGGTCCACCACCTGGTTCCAGCACCGTCAGCTGGTTCCGGGCCGAGCCTTTGGCTTAGGTGCCTCCTCCTGGGTATCCGAGTTCCGCCAACGCCAGGCGGTCCTTGGTAGTGCTTTTAAGCGCGGGCACCTACAGCTTAGTAACCGGGTTCCAGCACCGTCAGCTGGTCCTCGGTCGTGCCATTGGCTCTTGCACACTGGGGCAACGCATCCGGGTTCCAGCACCGCCAGCTGGTTCTCGGCAGTGTTCTTGTCACAGGTACTCCCTCGTGCCAAGCCTGGTTTCAGCACCGTCAGCTGTTTCCGGGTTGTGTCAACTTCACTGAGACGCCTATGCTTGCCCCGTCGTGGGGCGGTCGAGTTAGCCAACTCCAGGGTGCCTCCAGTTTAGGAGCTTCCTATGTGGGCTGCGTGAACTGGTAGTCAAGGCTGGTTCTGTAGTGCCAGTAGGCCCAGCTCCCCCTGTAGGACTGTTGGGGTTCGGTAACTGCGGCTGCCTCGCGGCCTAGCTGTTCTCTCCTCTCCTGTGGGCCTTGGGGTCCACCACCTGGTTCCAGCACCGTCAGCTGGTTCCGGGCCGAGCCTTTGGCTTAGGTGCCTCCTCCTGGGTATCCGAGTTCCGCCAACGCCAGGCGGTCCTTGGTAGTGCTTTTAAGCGCGGGCACCTACAGCTTAGTAACCGGGTTCCAGCACCGTCAGCTGGTCCTCGGTCGTGCCATTGGCTCTTGCACACTGGGGCAACGCATCCGGGTTCCAGCACCGCCAGCTGGTTCTCGGCAGTGTTCTTGTCACAGGTACTCCCTCGTGCCAAGCCTGGTTTCAGCACCGTCAGCTGTTTCCGGGTTGTGTCAACTTCACTGAGACGCCTATGCTTGCCCCGTCGTGGGGCGGTCGAGTTAGCCAACTCCAGGGTGCCTCCAGTTTAGGAGCTTCCTATGTGGGCTGCGTGAACTGGTAGTCAAGGCTGGTTCTGTAGTGCCAGTAGGCCCAGCTCCCCCTGTAGGACTGTTGGGGTTCGGTAACTGCGGCTGCCTCGCGGCCTAGCTGTTCTCTCCTCTCCTGTGGGCCTTGGGGTCCACCACCTGGTTCCAGCACCGTCAGCTGGTTCCGGGCCGAGCCTTTGGCTTAGGTGCCTCCTCCTGGGTATCCGAGTTCCGCCAACGCCAGGCGGTCCTTGGTAGTGCTTTTAAGCGCGGGCACCTACAGCTTAGTAACCAGGTTCCAGCACCGTCAGCTGGTCCTCGGTCGTGCCATTGGCTCTTGCACACTGGGGCAACGCATCCGGCTTCCAGCACCGCCAGCTGGTTCTCGGCAGTGTTCTTGTCACAGGTACTCCCTCGTGCCAAGCCTGGTTTCAGCACCGTCAGCTGTTTCCGGGTTGTGTCAACTTCACTGAGACGCCTATGCTTGCCCCGTCGTGGGGCGGTCGAGTTAGCCAACTCCAGGGTGCCTCCAGTTTAGGAGCTTCCTATGTGGGCTGCGTGAACTGGTAGTCAAGGCTGGTTCTGTAGTGCCAGTAGGCCCAGCTCCCCCTGTAGGACTGTTGGGGTTCGGTAACTGCGGCTGCCTCGCGGCCTAGCTGTTCTCTCCTCTCCTGTGGGCCTTGGGGTCCACCACCTGGTTCCAGCACCGTCAGCTGGTTCCGGGCCGAGCCTTTGGCTTAGGTGCCTCCTCCTGGGTATCCGAGTTCCGCCAACGCCAGGCGGTCCTTGGTAGTGCTTTTAAGCGCGGGCACCTACAGCTTAGTAACCGGGTTCCAGCACCGTCAGCTGGTCCTCGGTCGTGCCATTGGCTCTTGCACACTGGGGCAACGCATCCGGGTTCCAGCACCGCCAGCTGGTTCTCGGCAGTGTTCTTGTCACAGGTACTCCCTCGTGCCAAGCCTGGTTTCAGCACCGTCAGCTGTTTCCGGGTTGTGTCAACTTCACTGAGACGCCTATGCTTGCCCCGTCGTGGGGCGGTCGAGTTAGCCAACTCCAGGGTGCCTCCAGTTTAGGAGCTTCCTATGTGGGCTGCGTGAACTGGTAGTCAAGGCTGGTTCTGTAGTGCCAGTAGGCCCAGCTCCCCCTGTAGGACTGTTGGGGTTCGGTAACTGCGGCTGCCTCGCGGCCTAGCTGTTCTCTCCTCTCCTGTGGGCCTTGGGGTCCACCACCTGGTTCCAGCACCGTCAGCTGGTTCCGGGCCGAGCCTTTGGCTTAGGTGCCTCCTCCTGGGTATCCGAGTTCCGCCAACGCCAGGCGGTCCTTGGTAGTGCTTTTAAGCGCGGGCACCTACAGCTTAGTAACCGGGTTCCAGCACCGTCAGCTGGTCCTCGGTCGTGCCATTGGCTCTTGCACACTGGGGCAACGCATCCGGGTTCCAGCACCGCCAGCTGGTTCTCGGCAGTGTTCTTGTCACAGGTACTCCCTCGTGCCAAGCCTGGTTTCAGCACCGTCAGCTGTTTCCGGGTTGTGTCAACTTCACTGAGACGCCTATGCTTGCCCCGTCGTGGGGCGGTCGAGTTAGCCAACTCCAGGGTGCCTCCAGTTTAGGAGCTTCCTATGTGGGCTGCGTGAACTGGTAGTCAAGGCTGGTTCTGTAGTGCCAGTAGGCCCAGCTCCCCCTGTAGGACTGTTGGGGTTCGGTAACTGCGGCTGCCTCGCGGCCTAGCTGTTCTCTCCTCTCCTGTGGGCCTTGGGGTCCACCACCTGGTTCCAGCACCGTCAGCTGGTTCCGGGCCGAGCCTTTGGCTTAGGTGCCTCCTCCTGGGTATCCGAGTTCCGCCAACGCCAGGCGGTCCTTGGTAGTGCTTTTAAGCGCGGGCACCTACAGCTTAGTAACCGGGTTCCAGCACCGTCAGCTGGTCCTCGGTCGTGCCATTGGCTCTTGCACACTGGGGCAACGCATCCGGGTTCCAGCACCGCCAGCTGGTTCTCGGCAGTGTTCTTGTCACAGGTACTCCCTCGTGCCAAGCCTGGTTTCAGCACCGTCAGCTGTTTCCGGGTTGTGTCAACTTCACTGAGACGCCTATGCTTGCCCCGTCGTGGGGCGGTCGAGTTAGCCAACTCCAGGGTGCCTCCAGTTTAGGAGCTTCCTATGTGGGCTGCGTGAACTGGTAGTCAAGGCTGGTTCTGTAGTGCCAGTAGGCCCAGCTCCCCCTGTAGGACTGTTGGGGTTCGGTAACTGCGGCTGCCTCGCGGCCTAGCTGTTCTCTCCTCTCCTGTGGGCCTTGGGGTCCACCACCTGGTTCCAGCACCGTCAGCTGGTTCCGGGCCGAGCCTTTGGCTTAGGTGCCTCCTCCTGGGTATCCGAGTTCCGCCAACGCCAGGCGGTCCTTGGTAGTGCTTTTAAGCGCGGGCACCTACAGCTTAGTAACCGGGTTCCAGCACCGTCAGCTGGTCCTCGGTCGTGCCATTGGCTCTTGCACACTGGGGCAACGCATCCGGGTTCCAGCACCGCCAGCTGGTTCTCGGCAGTGTTCTTGTCACAGGTACTCCCTCGTGCCAAGCCTGGTTTCAGCACCGTCAGCTGTTTCCGGGTTGTGTCAACTTCACTGAGACGCCTATGCTTGCCCCGTCGTGGGGCGGTCGAGTTAGCCAACTCCAGGGTGCCTCCAGTTTAGGAGCTTCCTATGTGGGCTGCGTGAACTGGTAGTCAAGGCTGGTTGTGTAGTGCCAGTAGGCCCAGCTCCCCCTGTAGGACTGTTGGGGTTCGGTAACTGCGGCTGCCTCGCGGCCTAGCTGTTCTCTCCTCTCCTGTGGGCCTTGGGGTCCACCACCTGGTTCCAGCACCGTCAGCTGGTTCCGGGCCGAGCCTTTGGCTTAGGTGCCTCCTCCTGGGTATCCGAGTTCCGCCAACGCCAGGCGGTCCTTGGTAGTGCTTTTAAGCGCGGGCACCTACAGCTTAGTAACCGGGTTCCAGCACCGTCAGCTGGTCCTCGGTCGTGCCATTGGCTCTTGCACACTGGGGCAACGCATCCGGGTTCCAGCACCGCCAGCTGGTTCTCGGCAGTGTTCTTGTCACAGGTACTCCCTCGTGCCAAGCCTGGTTTCAGCACCGTCAGCTGTTTCCGGGTTGTGTCAACTTCACTGAGACGCCTATGCTTGCCCCGTCGTGGGGCGGTCGAGTTAGCCAACTCCAGGGTGCCTCCAGTTTAGGAGCTTCCTATGTGGGCTGCGTGAACTGGTAGTCAAGGCTGGTTCTGTAGTGCCAGTAGGCCCAGCTCCCCCTGTAGGACTGTTGGGGTTCGGTAACTGCGGCTGCCTCGCGGCCTAGCTGTTCTCTCCTCTCCTGTGGGCCTTGGGGTCCACCACCTGGTTCCAGCACCGTCAGCTGGTTCCGGGCCGAGCCTTTGGCTTAGGTGCCTCCTCCTGGGTATCCGAGTTCCGCCAACGCCAGGCGGTCCTTGGTAGTGCTTTTAAGCGCGGGCACCTACAGCTTAGTAACCGGGTTCCAGCACCGTCAGCTGGTCCTCGGTCGTGCCATTGGCTCTTGCACACTGGGGCAACGCATCCGGGTTCCAGCACCGCCAGCTGGTTCTCGGCAGTGTTCTTGTCACAGGTACTCCCTCGTGCCAAGCCTGGTTTCAGCACCGTCAGCTGTTTCCGGGTTGTGTCAACTTCACTGAGACGCCTATGCTTGCCCCGTCGTGGGGCGGTCGAGTTAGCCAACTCCAGGGTGCCTCCAGTTTAGGAGCTTCCTATGTGGGCTGCGTGAACTGGTAGTCAAGGCTGGTTCTGTAGTGCCAGTAGGCCCAGCTCCCCCTGTAGGACTGTTGGGGTTCGGTAACTGCGGCTGCCTCGCGGCCTAGCTGTTCTCTCCTCTCCTGTGGGCCTTCGGGTCCACCACCTGGTTCCAGCACCGTCAGCTGGTTCTCGGCAGTGTCTTTTGCTCTTGTACCTTCTGCTCCCCATCCTGGTTCCAGTACCGTCAGCTGGTTCCGGGCAGAGCCTTTGGCTTAGGTGCCTCCTTCTGGGTATCCAAGTTCCACCAATGTCAGGTGGTCCTTGGTAGTGCTTTCAGGCACGGGTACCTCCTGCTTAGTAACCGGGTTCCAGTAACGTCAGCTGGTCCTTGGTAGTTCCATTGGCTCTTGGACATTCGGCTACCCATCCGGGTTCCAGTACCGTCAGCTGGTTCTCGGCAGTGTCTTTTGCTCTTGTACCTTCTGCTCCCCATCCTGGTTCCAGTAACGTCATCTGGTTCCGGGCAGAGCCTTTGGCTTAGGTGCCTCCTTCTGGGTATCCGAGTTCCGCCAACGTCAGGCGGTCCTTGGTAGTGCTTTTTAGCACGGGTACCTCCTGCTTAGTAACCGGGTTCCAGTAACGTCAGCTGGTCCTCGGTAGTTCCATAGGCTCTTGAACCTTCGGGTAGCCATCCGAGTTCCAGTTCCATCAGCTGGTTCTTGGCATTTTCTCAGCCTTCTTGTACCTTCTGCTACATTTCCAAGTTGAAGACCCTAACGTCGACAACCCGGAAGACCACCCCGATGACGACGACCCGGAAGACCACCCCGATGACGACGACGACGACGGCGGAGACGACGACGGCGGAGACGACGACGGCTGAGACGACGACGGCGGAGATGACGACACTGGAGACGACGACCCTGGAGACGACAACATGGAAGACCGAGAAGCAGAAGAACAAGAGGCTGCAGAACAAAGAGCAGAAGAACATTAAGCATAAGACTTAATATCAGAGCAAAAGATATTATCTAAATTATATGCAGAAGAAGACTAAGCAGTGTATGGGGGTGAGTCCGTTCCTCCTCGTGGTGCCCCTGGATAAAGCCTGATGCTGCAGGCCAAACTGAACGCGGACAAATGTAACTTTTGTGACTGGCAGAACGGAAGGTGTAATCTTCCAACTTTTATAGATAAAAACTACGGGAATGCCTGTCACAAATGAGAATATGATGAAGAAGTAGAATAGGAAGAATAATAACAGTGGAATAAAAAGAATATGTAGAATAGGAAGAATAATAATAGTTGAAGAAAATGAATATGAAGAATGTAATAAAAAAAAAAAATAGGTAGAAGATGAAGAAGAAGATGAATAAGGTGAAGAAGTTGATGTCAAAGATGCTGATGATGATGAAGATGAAAGTGTGGGAAAAGAAAAAAAAAAAAGAAAAAAAAGAAGGGGAAGGGTGTGGAATAGTGAAACATCAATATCTGACAAAATAAAAAAAATTTACATAGTCAATATCTTTTTCAATCCGAACGTCTTTAAAAAAAAAAAAAACATGCTATTCTATTTGATTGGACTAATCCTCATTGCCTTTAATGTCTCCGCCACCTCCCCCATACATCCTACATTATTCTTAGTTGTTTTCCTTCATGTAGAATGAACCTACAAGGAAAGAAAGGGTTTATTTTAATTCCGATATTTTGGTCCCATTGACTTGCATTGGGATCGGGTATCGGTATCGGCGATATCCGATATTTTTTGAATATCGGCCGATCCAAACCGATACCGATACTTTCCGATATCGGAAGGTATCGCTCAACACTAATCATCAGCTACCTCATCAGACAAAATTTGCTGTTCCCCACCATCATCTTTTTCTGACCGAGGCTGCTACAATTTTTGTGCATCATTAAACAGCATCTCCTCCTGTTCCCCATGGAACATGCAGGGTGAGAAGCCACAATCAAGAAATTATGTTGTAAAGAGATACTCAGAGTGTCCTAACGTGGGATCATTTGTATCCTGGGACTCAACATGATGTTAGGAAGGAGAATCAAGATGAGGATGAAGTGATGCTGACTGTTATCTGGTGAGACTGGACCATGTGGAAGACTGTGTGTTGCTGGCAAGCATGCTGAAAGCATTATTTGATATCCAACTGACCACCTGTTCGCACTGCTGTGGCTTCAGAAGTGGTGTCTGGTACCTCCCTGCAAAGTGGGACAACAAGCTCTGTGTCATGGATGGGCATGTTTCTTGTGCTCCAGCATCAGGCATAGTCGCACTTGTCCCACATCTTTTTCTGTGTGCACGAACATTAGCACTTCCACTTCTCTCTGCCTTACCGCATGCCTTATGCATTTTTTAATTGGTAGGTCTCTGGAAACCAAGATTATTTTATTAATTGAAATCACACTTTTTAATGATCCAAAACATTTGGTCAAATATAGCAGGACAAGTGGTTTTTAAAAATTTGAAACCACCACAATTTTACACATACGTAGAATGTTTTTTGTAGTTTTATATACCACCTTACTGTAACACTAATCAGCAACAGTATCAACACTAGAGGACTCTGATTAACTAAAATGTGCACACGCGTGCCTGAATAACTGCTATGTCCCTCCAATCACAACTGTCCCTGAGCTGTGCAATGATGTCAGTGAGCAGAGCGTGGTGGAGCCTGTCCTTTTATAACCTCTTCTGAGGTGATGCAGCCAGCCAATCACAGTAATACCACGAGCAAGATGGCTACAGCATTACAGTGACTTGAAGGCAATATCCGCATGTTAATTGATTGTGTAACAGATGCCAATTATGCGGGGTGGGGATTCAAGCTTTAAATCTGAGCGCCAGCCAATGTTCATCAAGTGCCACACATATCTGAGCACCCCGACAATCGAGTGATATCCGAGTGTCACCAAGCACATTCGCTCATCCTTAGCCTTTTGTCACTTATTCACTAAATGAAGGGGAGGACGGAGAAATGTGAGTATAATATTTTTTTTAAATGTCTTCCCTTCTTTGATAGCAGCCTTCAACTCTTCTGCACTGTTGGGTCTGGTGTCTCTCAACTTCCTCTTGACAATACCCCATGGATTCTGTATGGGGTGAAGGTCAGGCAAGTTTACTGGCCAATCAAGCAAAGTTATACTGTAGTTTTAAAACCAGGTATTAGTACTTTTGGCAGTGTGGACAGGTGCAAAGTCCTGCTGGAGAATGAAATTTCCAACTCCAAAACGCTTGTTGGCAGAGGTTAGCGTGAAGTGCTCTATAATTTCCTGGTAGCTGGCTGTGCTGACTTTGGTCTTGATAATACACAGTGGACCTACACCAGCAGAAGACATGGCTTCCCCAAACCAACACTGATTGTGGAAACTTCACACTGGACCTCAAGCAGCTTGGATTGTGGCCTCTCCACTCTTCCTCCAGACTCTGGGAGCTTGATTTTCAAATGAAATGCAAAATTTTCTTTCATCTGAAAACAACACCTTGGACCATTGAGCAACAGTCCAGTTCTTTTTCTCCTTGGCCCAGGTAAGACTCTTCTGGCGTTGTCTATTTGTCATGAGTGGCTTGACACAAGGAATGCAACACTTGTAGCCCATATCCTGGATACGTCTGTGTGTGTTGGCTCTTGAAGCAATGACCCCAGCAGCAGTCCTCTCCTTGTGAATCTCCCCCAAATTTTTGAATGGCCTTTTCTTAACAATCCTTTCAAGGCTGCAGTTATCCTGGTTGCTTGTGCACCTTTTTCTCTCACACTTTTTCCTTCCAGTCAACTTTCCATTAATATGCTTGATTACAGCACTCTGTGAACAGCCAACTTCATTATCAATGACCTTTTGTGGCTTGTGGAGTGTATGAATGACTGCCTTCTGGACATCTGTCAAGTCAGGAGTCTTCCCCATGAAACAGACTAAGGGACCTTTTTAAATACTTAGGAAGCTGTTATGCTGTGCTATCAGGCAACACAGTGTGCAGTAATCAGCGCACATACAGTGATATGGCAATAACCCAAAAACAATAGAACAAGCTCTGAGACGTGGAATCTCTGCAGACTGCAATACCTGAACCTATCCTCACACAACTAAAAGCAGCAGTGGATTGCGCCTAACACTACCTATGCAACTCGGCACTGCCTGAGGAGCTGACTAGCCTGAAGATAGAAATACAAGCCTGACTTGCCTCAGAGAAATACCCCAAAGGAATAGGCAGCCCCCCACATATAATGACTGTTAGCAAGATGAAAAGACAAAACGTAGGAATGAAATAGATTCAGCAAAGTGAGGCCCAATATTCTAGACAGAGCGAGGATAGCAAAGAGAACTATGCAGTCTACAAAAAACCCTAAAGCAGAACCACGCAAAGGGAGGCAAAAAGACCCACCGTGCCGAACTAACGGCACGGCGGTGCACCCTTTGCGTCTCAGAGCTTCCAGCAAAAGAGAATAGCACAGCTGGACAGAAAAAACGGAAACAAAAACAAAGTAACACTTATCTAGCAGAGCAGCAGGCCACAGGAAAGATGCAGTAGCTCAGAACCAACACTGGAACATTGACAAGGAGCAAGGAAGACAGACTCAGGTGGAGTTAAATAGCAAGGCAGCCAACGAGCTCACCAAAACACCTGAGGGAGGAAGCCCAGAGGCTGCAATACCACTTGTGACCACAGGAGTGAATTCAGCCACAGAATTCACAACAGTACCCCCCCCTTGAGGAGGGGTCACTGAACCCTCACCAGAACCCCCAGGCCGACCAGGATGAGCCACATGAAAGGCACGAACAAGATCTGGGGCATGGACATCAGAGGCGAAAACCCAGGAATTATCCTCCTGAGCATAACCCTTCCATTTGACCAGATACTGGAGTTTCCGTCTAGAGACACGAGAATCCAAAATTTTCTCCACAATATACTCCAATTCCCCCTCCACCAAAACAGGGGCAGGAGGCTCCACAGATGGAACCATAGGTGCCACGTATCTTCTCAACAACGACCTATGGAATACATTATGTATGGAAAAGGAGTCTGGGAGGGTCAGACGAAAAGACACCGGATTGAGAATCTCAGAAATCCTATACGGACCAATAAAACGAGGTTTAAATTTAGGAGAGGAAACCTTCATAGGAATATGACGAGAAGATAACCAAACCAGATCCCCAACACGAAGTCGGGGACCCACACGGCGTCTACGATTAGCGAAAAGCTGAGCCTTCTCCTGGGACAAGGTCAAATTGTCCACTACCTGAGTCCAGATCTGCTGCAACCTGTCCACCACAGAATCCACACCAGGACAGTCCGAAGACTCAACCTGTCCTGAAGAGAAACGAGGATGGAACCCAGAATTGCAGAAAAATGGAGAGACCAAGGTAGCCGAGCTGGCCCGATTATTAAGGGCGAACTCAGCCAACGGCAAAAATGACACCCAATCATCCTGGTCAGCAGAAACAAAACATCTCAGATATGTTTCCAAGGTCTGATTGGTTCGTTCGGTCTGGCCATTAGTCTGAGGATGGAAGGCCGAGGAAAAAGATAGGTCAATGCCCATCCTACCACAAAAGGCTCGCCAGAACCTCGAGACAAACTGGGAACCTCTGTCAGAAACAATATTCTCAGGAATGCCAAACGAACCACATGCTGGAAGAACAAAGGCACCAAATCAGAGGAGGAAGGCAATTTAACCAAGGGCACCAGATGGACCATTTTAGAAAAGCGATCACAGACCACCCAAATGACCGACATCTTTTGAGAAACGGGAAGGTCAGAAATGAAATCCATCGAAATATGTGTCCAAGGCCTCTTCGGGACCGGCAAGGGCAAAAGCAACCCACTGGCACGTGAACAGCAGGGCTTAGCCCTAGCACAAATCCCACAGGACTGCACAAAAGCACGCACATCCCGTGACAGAGATGGCCACCAGAAGGATCTAGCCACTAACTCTCTGGTACCAAAGATTCCTGGATGACCAGCCAGCACCGAACAATGAAGTTCAGAGATAACTTTACTAGTCCACCTATCAGGGACGAACAGTTTCTCGGCCGGACAACGATCAGGTTTATTAGCCTGAAATTTCTGCAACACTCTCCGCAAATCAGGAGAGATGGCAGACACAATGACTCCTTCCTTGAGGATACTCGCCGGCTCAGATAACCCCGGAGAGTCGGGCACAAAACTCCTAGACAGAGCATCCGCCTTCACATTTTTAGAGCCCGGAAGGTACGAAATCACAAAATCAAAACGAGCAAAAAATAACGACCAACGGGCCTGTCTAGGATTCAAGCGCTTGGCAGACTCGAGATAAGTAAGATTCTTATGATCAGTCAATACCACCACGCGATGCTTAGCTCCCTCAAGCCAATGACGCCACTCCTCGAATGCCCACTTCATGGCCAGCAACTCTCGGTTGCCCACATCATAATTACGCTCAGCAGCAGAAAATTTCCTGGAAAAGAAAGCACATGGTTTCAACACTGAGCAACCAGAACCTCTCTGTGACAAAACCGCCCCTGCTCCAATCTCAGAAGCATCAACCTCGACCTGGAACGGAAGAGAAACATCTGGTTGACACAACACAGGGGCACAGCAAAAACGACGCTTCAACTCCTGAAAAGCTTCCACGGCAGCAGAAGACCAATTAACCAAATCAGCACCCTTCTTGGTCAAATCGGTCAATGGTCTGGCAATGCTAGAAAAATTACAGATGAAGCGACGATAAAAATTAGCAAAGCCCAGGAATTTCTGCAGACTTTTCAGAGATGTCGGCTGAGTCCAATCCTGGATGGCCTGGACCTTAACCGGATCCATCTCGATAGTAGAAGGGGAAAAGATGAACCCCAAAAATGAAACTTTCTGCACACCGAAGAGACACTTTGATCCCTTCACGAACAAGGAATTAGCACGCAGTACCTGGAAAACCATTCTGACTTGCTTCACATGAGACTCCCAATCATCAGAGAAGATCAAAATGTCATCCAAGTAAACAATCAGGAATTTATCCAGATACTCACGGAAAATGTCATGCACAAAAGACTGAAACACAGATGGAGCATTGGCAAGTCCGAACGGCATCACCAGATACTCAAAATGACCCTCGGGCGTATTAAATGCCGTTTTCCATTCATCTCCCTGCCTGATTCTTACCAGATTTTACGCACCACGAAGATCAATCTTAGTAAACCAACTAGCCCCCTTAATCCGAGCAAACAAGTCAGATATCAATGGCAAGGGATACTGAAACTTAACAGTGATCTTATTAAGAAGGCGGTAATCAATACACGGTCTTAGCGAACCATCCTTCTTGGCTACAAAGAAGAACCCTGCTCCCAGTGGTGATGACGATGGGCGAATATGTCCCTTCTCCAGGGATTCTTTCACATAACTGCGCATAGCGGTGTGTTCAGGCACGGACAAATTAAATAAACGACCCTTAGGGAATTTACTACCAGGAATCAAATTGATAGCACAATCACAATTCCTATGCGGAGGTAGGGCATCAGACTTGGGCTCTTCAAATACATCCTGAAAGTCAGACAAGAACTCTGGGATGTCAGAAGGAATGGATGACGAAATAGACAAAAATGGAACATCACCATGTACTCCCTGACAACCCCAGCTGGTTACCGACATAGAGTTCCAATCTAATACTGGATTATGGGTTTGTAGCCATGGCAACCCCAACACGACCACATCATGCAGATTATGCAGTACCAGAAAGCGAATAACTTCCTGATGTGCAGGAGCCATGCACATGGTCAGCTGGGCCCAGTATTGAGGTTTATTCTTGGCCAAAGGTGTAGCATCAATTCCTCTCAACAGAATAGGACACCGCAAAGGCTCCAAGAAAAATCCACAACGTTTAGCATAATCCAAATCCATCAGATTCAGGGCAGCGCCTGAATCCACAAACGCCATGACAGAATACGATGACAAAGAGCATATCAAGGTAATGGACAGAAGGAATTTGGACTGTACAGTACCAATGACGGCAGACCTAGCGGACCGCTTAGTGCGCTTAGGACAATCAGAAATAGCATGAGTGGAATCACCACAGTAGAAACACAGCCTGTTCAGACGTCTGTGTTCTTGCCGTTCAACTTTAGTCATAGTCCTGTCGCACTGCATAGGCTCAGGTTTACTCTCAGACAATACCGCCAGATGGTGCACAGATTTACGCTCGCGCAAGCGACGACCGATCTGAATGGCCAAGGACATAGACTCATTCAAACCAGCAGGCATAGGAAATCCCACCATGACATCCTTAAGAGCTTCAGAGAGACCCTTTCTGAACAAAGCTGCCAGCGCAGATTCATTCCACTGAGTGAGTACTGACCATTTCCTAAATTTCTGACAATATACTTCTATTGAGAATCATTGGTTTTGGCTCCTTGTACTGTTATGCTGTGCTATCAGGCAACACAGTGTGCAGTAATCAGCGCACATACAGTGATATGGCAATAACCCAAAAACAATAGAACAAGCTCTGAGACGTGGAATCTCTGCAGACTGCAATACCTGAACCTATCCTCACACAACTAATAGCAGCAGTGGATTGCGCCTAACACTACCTATGCAACTCGGCACTGCCTGAGGAGCTGACTAGCCTGAAGATAGAAATACAAGCCTGACTTGCCTCAGAGAAATACCCCAAAGGAATAGGCAGCCCCCCACATATAATGACTGTTAGCAAGATGAAAAGACAAAACGTAGGAATGAAATAGATTCAGCAAAGTGAGGCCCGATATTCTAGACAGAGCGAGGATAGCAAAGAGAACTATGCAGTCTACAAAAAACCCTAAAGCAGAACCACGCAAAGGGAGGCAAAAAGACCCACCGTGCCGAACTAACGGCACGGCGGTGCACCCTTTGCGTCTCAGAGCTTCCAGCAAAAGAGAATAGCACAGCTGGACAGAAAAAATGGAAACAAAAACAAAGTAACACTTATCTAGCAGAGCAGCAGGCCACAGGAAAGATGCAGTAGCTCAGAACCAACACTGGAACATTGACAAGGAGCAAGGAAGACAGACTCAGGTGGAGTTAAATAGCAAGGCAGCCAACGAGCTCACCAGAACACCTGAGGGAGGAAGCCCAGAGGCTGCAATACCACTTGTGACCACAGGAGTGAATTCAGCCACAGAATTCACAACAGGAAGCCTTTACAGGTGTTTTTTGTTAGTTACTTTAATTTACTGAGATAATGACTATTGGGTTTTCATTGACTGTAAGCCATAATCATCAACATTAACAGAAATAAACATTTGAAATAGATCACTCTGTGTGTAATGACTCTATATAATATATGAGTTTCACTTTTTGTATTGAAGAACTCAAAGTAACTTTTTGATGATGTTCTAATTTTATCAGAAGCACCTGTATCTCTGACACTATTACTACAGGAATTTATAATTCAAGAATTCTCCTGATTATCCGCTACTAGAAATAGGTCCAATGCTATCGCATTGGGAGTGCGGAGAAATTAACATCTGTGTATGCTTAGTGGTGCTAACAGGAGCAGCGGACATCTCTTACACCATTTGCGCTTTCCAACATATCTGTTCTATATCATCCTTCTGAATTTTTGTATTTTTGCGCAGGCGCAAGTGACATAGACATCACCGCTATTCTTGCGATGTGTAGTAACAAAACAACTGTTACTGCGCCTGCGTGGGAGTAGCGGAGATGTGTATGTCACTTGTGCATGCGCAGTTCATGGCCTTGCGCTATCGCCCCTCATTTTTTCATGTTTTACCTTTTTGTTTTCCTTTCAATTTTTTTTTCATTTTCTAATTTTTCATTTTTTTTCCTTTTTGATCTTTTATTTTTTATATTTTGTTTATTCTTCATTCTTTCATTATTTCATTTCTTCAAGCTTTTTATTTATTTTTTTGTCTCCATAAATCATTTCATCTTCAAATTCCTTTTCTTATTTTCCTTTTGTGCTCTCTGTATTCAATTCCTGTTCTATCCATTCCTCAAAGGAAATTGGCTTTACCGTTACCATTCTTATTCTCACCGCATATTCCCAGTGATACTTAGCCATACTTCCATGGCATTTAACCTCCACATACACCACACATGTCTATATCTGCTTACATACATAGTAACATAGTAACATAGTTAGTAAGGCCGAAAAAAGACATTTGTCCATCCAGTTCAGCCTATATTCCATCATAATAAATCCCCAGATCTACGTCCTTCTACAGAACCTAATAATTGTATGATACAATATTGTTCTGCTCCAGGAAGACATCCAGGCCTCTCTTGAACCCCTCGACTGAGTTCGCCATCACCACCTCCTCAGGCAAGCAATTCCAGATTCTCACTGCCCTAACAGTAAAGAATCCTCTTCTATGTTGGTGGAAAAACCTTCTCTCCTCCAGACGCAAAGAATGTCCCCTTGTGCCCGTCACCTTCCTTGGTATAAACAGATCCTCAGCGAGATATTTGTATTGTCCCCTTATATACTTATACATGGTTATTAGATCGCCCCTCAGTCGTCTTTTTTCTAGACTAAATAATCCTAATTTCGCTAATCTATCTGGGTATTGTAGTTCCCCCATCCCCTTTATTAATTTTGTTGCCCTCCTTTGTACTCTCTCTAGTTCCATTATATCCTTCCTGAGCACCGGTGCCCAAAACTGGACACAGTACTCCATGTGCGGTCTAACTAGGGATTTCTACAGAGGCAGTATAATGCTCTCATCATGTGTATCCAGACTTCTTTTAATGCACCCCATGATCCTGTTTGCCTTGGCAGCTGCTGCCTGGCACTGGCTGCTCCAGGTAAGTTTATCATTAACTAGGATCCCCAAGTCCTTCTCCCTGTCAGATTTACCCAGACTGCGCATGCTTTGAGGACCTTGTGTCCCAAACCTCTCTTCCATTCCGCTTACCGTGCACCTACCCAGCTTTCGGCACTTTAGATAACACTGCGCATGCGCCTGCACTCCAAACCTCACTCGGGCTTCCGGGGCCAACATGGACGCTCCTCCTCTCTCTCAAGCCTCACTCCCGGTACCCTGCCACCAGAAGATGAGGACATACATCTCTATATATAACCTGCACAAGTAAAAAACACATCACCGCTATTCCCACACATGCGTAGTAACGACGCGGCCATGAACTGTGCTTGCACAAGTGACACTGCCACGGTGCCTTATGGGATTCGGCTACAGCGGCAGGGAGTCCCAACTGGTGATTATCATATAGGATATTGAAGCATTGGATGGCTTTTATCAGATTCTGATTTCTAGGATGCAGGTAAGAATTTTACATAAGTCAATACAGACCAGATAAACTTGTTTAGAAAGCGCTGTATAATTCTTCTTAACGTCTGTGTATGTAAAGTGTCTCTGGAGCGCTCACGAAGAGCTGAGAAAGGCTTCATCAAATTGAAAATAGCCGGGAAAAATGAGCTTGAAATGTGCATCTCCAGCCTACATCTTGAGTGGAGTGCTTCTGAACAGCTCATGGAGTCTTCATTCAGGATGAAGCCCTACATATTGTGAACTTCAATCACTCTTAGCATTCATTACTCCTTCGGCTCACAAGTAATAACAGCAAGCAGTTTTTACTTTACTTTGCTAAATATCATCAGTTCTTACTATTTTCTTCCCATACAAAAAAGTCAATATTATGTTCAGGTCATTTCACACTTGTTATAGACATGATAAGAAACATTTTATTAATAGACTTTATTATGAGGTTTTGCAATGTTCCATTGTGGAGATATTACCTAGTAAGGTTTATGGGGTCTAATATGCATTTTTATTTACAAATTGCCAAAAGGCAAATAGACCCTAACTAGAGACTATAAAAATTAACTTTTAATCATACTATTAAAGGGAAAAAAAATAAAATCTGCTTAGTCAGTATATGTCTGTGGGCAAAAAATATACTGTTTATTCTATTAAGTCATGATTGTTTTCATTGTCCCAATAACAATGCATTTTCATATTTTTAAGGGTAAAAAAATATGTATTGGCACGACTGCTATCTATATCATCGAATTTGAAATTGACCCATGAACACACTGACTAGCCACTAAAATAAGCTCCTAGGCCTCCCCAACATGTTTAACCAGCTAGACAGGCTTCATCAAGGGCTGAGGCTGTAATGAGCTCGCACATGGGTTACCAGACCTTTTAAAGGTTTAGGTCTGATGTCATCAACAAGAGACAGAAAGGGGTCAACAAATCAAAGCACTCAAATGGCTGAGCCAATCAAAGATCATTTCACACAATGCACTGAGGCCAAGTGGTATTTCCCTATAAAATTTTTTACTATTAACCACAATGACCAAACGCTCATTTCCAAATAAGAATGGACACTGTATCCTTATATTGCATATCATACACTTATATTTGTATTTGGGACTCACCAAACGATCACATGTCTCCTTGGGGACATAATATTCTTCTGTACTGTCTCTAAATCATCTACGGCCTGGGTACTCACTACATGCACGTGCTCATCGCTAGTTCCACAAGCTCCAATCAGCAGATCTTCTTTGGTGCACAGAAGTCTCATGCGCCTCTCGCGTGCATATTGCTTCTGTGTTAACACAGTGATGTATGCTGGCTATGGAGCACAGGGTCATTCCAATTAGTATCAGTGAAGAACCTCCAAAACTCAGAGCAATACTCCTCCACTGGCCGGAGAACTTGCTGAAGCTGATGTAGTGTGGACAGGTCTTCGTATATATGACCCAGAGCCAGAGAAAATTCCTTCACCTTCTGGAGCGACTAAGATTCAGATGGGAGAGAAGATGTCCATGCTTGGGGGGTTACCCTGAAGGAGCAACATTATTATCCACACCCGTTGCTCCTTGGTTTTTGAGGAACATGGATGTAACCTGAAATATAGTTTACAGGTCTCCCTAAAAACATCAAACTTGTCACGCCCCCCCAGAGAACCTATCAGGCAAAGCGATCTTGGGCTCCACTAAGGGTTGACTGGGAGTCTTGGTCCTCAAACCTGATGTGTTAGGGTGCTGAGAACGACAGTGCTTAGATCTGCCTCCTACAGGCTGAGCTGCTGCAAATGCTTTGTCAGAGTAGAGATAAGATCCATAATGGATTTTAAAAAATTGTTGCCGGGTGACCAGGGACCAGGGGCTTCTTGCCTGTCCCTAACACTAGGGGCTCCCTAGCTCTCCCTGCTACCTGGATCACTGCAAATGGTGAAGATGCCGGGACCACGTACCTTACCTTAGCTCCTGAATCCTCCCTCAGTCTGTACTCTTCCCCCACCCAGGGAAGAGGGGAGTAGTAGTGTGCAGTAATACACCAACCAGACTAACCAGATAATATGAACAGGGGTAACTGTCATGATTCCAATGGCAGGGAATCACAAAAGGACAAGCACCAACGAGCTCTAGGTTGATGGAACCTGAGCTGACCGCGACCCTAAACCTGAACACACAAATAACAATAGCCGGGGAACGTGCCTACGTTGATCCTAGACGTCTCGCACCAGCCGAAGATCTAACTTCCCCTATTAGAAGAAACACAGACCTCTCTTGCCTCCAGAGAAATACCCCACAGAAATAGCAGCCCCCCACATATAATGACGGTGAAATGAGAGGAAGGCACATACACAGTATGAAAACAGATTCAGCAAAATGAGGCCCGCTAAAACTAGATAGCAGAGGATACAAAAGTAAACTGCGCGGTCAGCAAAAAAACCTTCAAAAAACCATCCTGTAATTACTTGAACTCATGTTCCAACTCATGGAACATGAGGAGCAATTACAGCCCACTAAAGCAACCAGCAGCAAAGAGACAATTATATGCAAGCTGGACAAGACAAAAATAAAGCAAAACGTGGAACAAGAAAATCAAAAACTTAGCTTGTCCTGAAGATTACTGAAGCCAGAAGCTGAGGTAACAAAACACTCTGATAACCTTGATAGCCGGCGGGGAAATGACAAGAAAGCCCGGTTAAATAGGAAACTCCCAAATCCTAATAGAACAGGTGGACACCAGAGACAGCAGAACACAAATCACCCAGTACCATCAGTAACCACCAGAGGGAGCCCAAAAACAGAACTCACAACAGTACCCCCCCCTTGAGGAGGGGTCACCGAACCCTTACGAGAACCACCAGGGCGACCAGGATGAGCCCTATGAAAAGCGCGGACCAAATCATCAGCATGAACATCAGAGGCAACCACCCAAGAATTATCCTCCTGACCATAACCCTTCCACTTGACCAAATATTGGAGTTTCCGTCTGGAAACACGAGAATCCAAGATCTTCTCCACAACATACTCCAATTCTCCCTCCACCAGCACCGGAGCAGTAGGCTCAAGCGAAGGAACAACAGGTACCTCATACCTCCGCAACAACGACCGATGGAACACATTATGAATAGCAAACGATGCCGGGAGATCCAAACGAAACGACACAGGGTTAAGAATTTCCAACATCCTATAAGGACCGATGAACCGAGGCTTGAACTTAGGAGAAGAGACCTTCTTAGGAACAAAACGAGAAGACAATCACACCAAGTCCCCAACACGAAGTCGAGAACCCACGCGGCGACGGCGATTAGCAAACTGCTGAGCCTTCTCCTGGGACAACTTCAAATTGTCCACCACATGACTCCAAATCCGATGCAACCCATCCACCACCATGTCCACTCCAGGATAATCAGAAGGCTCCACCTGACCAGAGGAAAAACGAGGATGAAACCCCGAATTACAAAAGAAAGGAGAAACCAAGGTAGCAGAACTAGCCCGATTATTAAGGGCAAACTCGGCCAGCGGCAAAAAGGTAACCCAGTCATCCTGATCAGCAGAAACAAAACACCTCAAATAAGTTTCCAAGGTCTGATTAGTTCGCTCCGTCTGGCCATTCGTCTGAGGATGGAATGCAGACGAAAAGGACAAATCAATGCCCATCTTAGCACAGAACGTCCGCCAAAATCTAGACACAAACTGGGATCCCCTGTCAGAAACTATGTTCTCCGGAATCCCATGCAAACGAACCACGTTCTGGAAAAACAGAGGGACCAACTCAGAGGAGGAAGGCAACTTAGGCAAGGGTAAAAGATGAACCATTTTAGAAAAGCGGTCACACACAACCCAGATGACAGACATTTTTTGAGAGACAGGGAGATCCGAAATAAAGTCCATGGAAATGTGCGTCCAAGGCCTCTTCGGGATAGGCAAAGGTGACAACAATCCACTGGCTCGAGAACAGCAAGGCTTAGCCCGAGCACAAACCTCACAAGACTGCACAAAAGAACGCACATCCCTCGACAAGGAAGGCCACCAAAAAGACCTGGCCACCAAGTCTCTAGTACCAAATATTCCAGGATGACCTGCCAACGCAGAAGAATGGACCTCGGAGATGACTCTACTGGTCCAACTATCCGGAACAAACAGTCTCTCAGGCGGACAACGATCAGGTTTAACCGCCTGAAACTCCTGCAAAGCACGTCGCAAGTCTGGGAAGACGGCCGACAAAATCACCCCATCCCTAAGGATACCAGTGGGCTCAGAATTTCCAGGGGAGTCAGGCACAAAACTCCTCGAAAGAGCATCCGCCTTCACATTCTTTGAACCTGGCAGGTATGAAACCACAAAATTGAAACGAGAGAAAAACAGTGACCAACGAGCCTGTCTAGGATTCAGACGCCTGGCAGACGCAAGGTAAATCAGATTTTTGTGATCAGTCAAGACCACCACACGATGTCTAGCACCCTCCAGCCAATGACGCCACTCCTCAAATGCCCACTTCATGGCCAAAAGTTCCCGATTACCCACATCATAATTCCGCTCAGCGGGCGAAAATTTTCTAGAAAAGAATGCACATGGCTTCATCACCGAGCAATCGGAGCTTCTCTGTGACAAAACCGCCCCCGCTCCAATCTCGGAAGCATCAACCGCAACTTGGAAAGGAAGCGAAATATCAGGCTGACGCAGCACAGGAGCAGAAGAAAACCGGCGTTTAAGTTCCCGAAAGGCCTCCACAGCCGCAGGAGACCAATCAGCAACATCAGCACCCTTCTTAGTCAAATCCGTCAAAGGCTTAACAACACTAGAAAATTAGTTATAAAACGACGATAGAAATTAGCAAAGCCTAAGAACTTCTGCAGACTCTTAAGAGATGCAGGCTGCGTCCAGTCACAAATAGCCCGAACCTTGACGGGATCCATCTCAATAGTAGAAGGGGAAAAAATATACCCCAAGAAAGAAATCTTCTGGACTCCAAAGAGACACTTTGAGCCCTTTACAAACAAGGAATTAGCCCGCAGGACCTGAAACACCTTCCTGACCTGCTGAACATGAGACTTCCAGTCATCAGAAAAAAACAAAATATCATCCAAATACACAATCATAAATTTATCCAGATATTCACGGAAAATATCGTGCATAAAGGACTGGAAGACTGAAGGAGCATTAGAAAGTCCGAAAGGCATTACCAAATACTCAAAATGGCCCTCAGGCGTATTAAATGCGGTTTTCCACTCATCACCTTGCTTTATTCGTATAAGATTATACGCACCCCGAAGATCAATCTTAGTGAACCATTTAGCCCCCTTAATGCGAGCAAACAAATCAGTCAACAAAGGCAAAGGATACTGATATTTTACGGTAATCTTATTCAAAAGACGATAATCTATACAAGGCCTCAAGGACCCATCTTTTTTGGCCACGAAAAAAAAACCTGCTCCCAAAGGGGACGAAGATGGACGGATATGTCCCTTTTCCAAGGACTCCTTAACATAATCCCGCATAGCAGTATGCTCTGGCACTGACAGATTGAACAAACGACCTTTAGGAAATTTACTACCAGGAATTAAATCTATAGCACAATCGCAATCCCTGTGAGGAGGAAGCGAACTGAGCTTAGGCTCCTCAAAAACATCCCGATAATCCGACAAAAATACAGGAACCTCAGAAGGAGTAGATGAAGCAATGGAAATCGGAGGTGCATCATCATGAACCCCCTGACATCCCCAGCTTAACACAGACATTGTTTTCCAGTCAAGGACTGGATTATGAGTTTGTAACCATGGCAGACCAAGCACTAAGACATCATGTAAATTATACAGTACCAGGAAGCGAATCACCTCCTGATGAACGGGAGTCATACGCATGGTCACTTGTGTCCAGTACTGAGGTTTATTCATAGCCAAAGGTGTAGAGTCAATTCCCTTCAAAGGAATAGGGACTTCCAGAGGCTCAAGACTAAACCCACATCGCTTGGCAAATGACCAATCCATAAGACTCAGGGCAGCGCCTGAATCTACATAGGCATCGACGGAAATGGATGATAATGAGCAAATCAGAGTCACAGACAGAATGAACTTAGACTGTAACGTACTAATGGCAACAGACTTATCAACCTTTTTTGTGCGTTTAGAGCATGCTGATATAACATGAGCTGAATCACCACAATAAAAGCACAACCCATTTTTCCGCCTATAGTTTTGCCGTTCACTTCTGGACTGAATTCTATCACATTGCATTGTCTCAAGTGCCTGTTCAGAAGACACCACCAAATGGTGCACAGGTTTGCGCTCCCGTAAACGCCGATCAATCTGAATAGCCATAGTCATGGACTCATTCAGACCCGTAGGCGCAGGGAACCCCACCATAACATCTTTAATGGCCTCAGAAAGGCCATCTCTGAACTTTGCAGCCAGGGCGCACTCATTCCACTGAGTAAGCACTGACCATTTCCGAAATTTTTGACAATATATTTCTGCTTCATCTTGCCCCTGAGAGAGAGCTAATAAAGCTTTTTCAGCCTGAATCTCCTGGTTAGGTTCCTCATAGAGCAAACCCAATGCCAGAAAAAACGCATCCACATTAAGCAACGCAGGATCCCCTGGTGCCAATGCAAATGCCCAATTCTGAGGGTCACCCCGCAGGAAAGATATAATAATCTTAACCTGCTGAGCAGGGTCTCCAGAAGAGCGAGATTTCAAAGAAAGGAACAGCTTGCAATTGTTCCTAAAATTCAGAAAACTAGATCTATCTCCAGCAAAGAACTCTGGAATAGGAATTCTAGGTTCAGACATAGGAGCATGTACAACAAAATCTTGTATATTTTGAACCTTAGCAGCAAGATTATTCAAGCTGGAAGCTAAACTCTGGACGTCCATGATAAACAGCTAAGGTCAGAGCCATTCAAGGATTAAGAGGAGGAGAAAAAAAAAAAATCAGCCTGGCTGCAATTAAGGCTAGGCAGCAACCTCAGAGGAGAGAAAAAAAAAAAAACTTCCTCAGACTACTTTTCCTCCTACTTCAGTCCAAATATTTTGGCCGGCTATACTGTCATGATTCCAATGGCAGGGAATCACAAAAGGACAAGCACCAACGAGCTCTAGGGTGATGGAACCTGAGCTGACCGCGACCCTAAACCTGAACACACAAATAACAATAGCCGGGGAACGTGCCTACGTTGATCCTAGACGTCTCGCACCAGCCAAAGATCTAACTTCCCCTATTAGAAGAAACACAGACCTCTCTTGCCTCCAGAGAAATGCCCCACAGAAATAGCAGCCCCCCACATATAATGACGGTGAAATGAAAGGAAGGCACATACACAGTATGAAAACAGATTCAGCAAAATGAGGCCCGCTAAAACTAGATAGCAGAGGATACAAAAGTAAACTGCGCGGTCAGCAAAAAACCCTTCAAAAAACCATCCTGTAATTACTTGAACTCATGTTCCAACTCATGGAACATGAGGAGCAATTACAGCCCACTAAAGCAACCAGCAGCAAAGAGACAATTATATGCAAGCTGGACAAGACAAAAATAAAGCAAAACGTGGAACAAGAAAATCAAAACTTAGCTTGTCCTGAAGATTACTGAAGCCAGAAGCTGAGGTAACAAAACACTCTGATAACCTTGATAGCCGGCGGGGAAATGACAAGAAAGCCCGGTTAAATAGGAAACTCCCAAATCCTAATAGAACAGGTGGACACCAGAGACAGCAGAACACAAATCACCCAGTACCATCAGTAACCACCAGAGGGAGCCCAAAAACAGAACTCACAACAGGTAACAAAAAATACATAACATAAATATATACTCACATATACAACAGAGGAATGCACCAGGGAGTGGAAGATGGAGTTAAGCCAAAGTAGGAGAAGAAATGGAATTATCACACACTCAAAACCTAGCAACAGTTACAGAGAAATCCACCAAACGTCTTCTTCAATAATAAAAAACAATGACCTGCAGACATGCAGCATAAGCTCTCTCTGACAATGAGTAATAGCCAGGGTCCAGATTATATAGGAGATGTGAGTGGCTAATAGTACACAGGTGAGAGCCTTAACCTCCAGTGGCTCTCAACTGGGCCTATTAACCCCTGCGCTGCTAAAATAAATTTAAAACGTTTAATATGAATGTGAAGTGCTTCTAATCAGTGCAGGAGTAGAAGAAATCGGATGCTGTGGTCTTGTGGCTCCTCTCTGTTGCGATAAACTTGTGACTGTAGCTCACAGCACAGAAGACTGTATGGGTGAAACGTTTAACCCAGCAAAAATTTTAAATAAAATAAATTTAAAGATTAAATTAAAAAAATTCAAGCATTGAGTTTAATCTTTAAATGTAATTTTAGTTGAAATATTCCATGAGGTTAACACTTAATTCGTACATGGTTTTCACATATGTAATGTTTGGAATCTTCAAAGAACACACATACCATGTTCGATTTTGTGATGGTTATACAATGTTATGCTATTCACCAGTGATTAAGAATTGTAATGAGGTTAATTTGCATAACTGAAATTACCACTTGATTTGCCTAGCATTTGATTTGTTACTTGACACCTTCAATATTGCATAAAATGACTGTAACTAGTACATATGATATAAGCTTTGCATGAAGAAGGAGCATAAACTGCTCCAAAACGCGCAGCAAATAAAGTTTTTTTTTTTTTAAATACATCAATTGATCTGGACTGGACACTCCTGGGCAGTGCTGAAAATATGACACTAAAAAGAAATTCCCTTCAAGGAATCACAAAAATGTACCACAGACCATAGAAAACTGGGTGAAAAATGTTACCCAGCAACATTTTTTAAGTTTTTTTTTATAGTTACACAGTAATAGTAATAGTTTATACAGTAGTGTACTGCAGAATTCTGTATGGGTGAGTAATTTAACCCGGAAACATTTTTATACAATTTTTTGAAGAGTTTTATAACACTGAAATGTACAACACACCATGTAATACTGTATGGATGAGGTGTTTAAGCAAGAAATTTTTTTAACTGCATTATTTGAAGTGTTAGATATCACAGTAATGTACCCCACACCATGGAAAACTGCATGGTAGAGTAATTGAACCTTGAAAAAATGTTAAACCCTTTTTGTAATGTTAGGTATCACATAAATGTACCACAGACTACGAAATACTGTATGGCTGAGGAAATAACCCAGAAACATTTGCAACGCTCTTCTGGAGAATTATATGTCACAGAAATGCACTACGGAATAGTGTATGGGTGAGAAATTTAATCCAGCAAAATTTGTTAATACTTTTTTGGAGGGAAACCAGACCACGGAATACTGTATGGGTGGAAAATTTAACCAAGAAAAATTTTATAAACCTTTTTTTGAGTGTTAGATATCACAAAAATGTACTTCAGGCCATGGAATACTCCGAGTGAGTAATTTAATCCAGAAACATTTTTTTGAAGTGTTATAAAACTCCAAAATGTACCACAAAGCACATAACACTGGATGGATCACACTATATATTCAATTTTCTCACACACACAAAAAATACTGCAGTGATATATTTTGCAAGGGACTGCAAAGCCCTAATCCCTGTCTACAGACTGTATCTCCACTCCAGCAACTCTCTCCCTCCCTATACTAAATGAAGAAAGTATGTAATGCATACAGCAAAGCAAACGATTAGCCTTAGCAGGTCTATTTGTATGATGCTTCAGCTTCAGCACCAGTATCAACACTACAGGACTCTTATTCATTATACTGTGCACACATACACAAGGACAATCATTCTCTCCCTCCAATATAAACTGTCACAGAGCTGTGCATTGGCATCAGTATGCCAAGCTGGGCAGTGCCTGTTCTTTTCCAAGCCTTGATGATGTCACACGGCCAGCCAATCACAATAATTCCACTGAGAAAACTACGGCATTACAGTGACGCGCAGGCAATCCTTGCATGCTTATTGGCTATATAACAGGTGCCAAACGGGATTTCGAGTTTGAAATTGAGCAACGCCCAATGCTCGCCAAATAACTAGCACATCCCAGCATCCAGATACTCGAGTGATATCCGAGTATCACTGAGCACATACGCTCATCCCTATTTATTACCTACTAGATGGTGGCCCGATTCTAAAGCATCGGGTATTCTAGAATATGCATGTCCACATAGTATATTGCCCAACCACGTAGTATATTGCCCAGTCACGTAGTATACTGCCCAGTCAGGTAGTATATTGGCCAGCCACATAGTATATTGCGCAGCTATGTAGTATATTGCCCAGCCACCTAGTTTATTGCCCAGCCACGTAGTATATTGCCCAGCCACGTAGTATATTGCCCAGTGACATAGTATATTGCCCAGCCACGTAGTATATTGCCCAGTGACATAGTATATTGCCCAGCCACATAGTATATTGCCCAGTCAGGTAGTATATTGCCTAGCCATGTAGTATATTGCCCAGCCATGTAGTATATTGCCCAGTCACGTAGTATATTGCCCAGCCACGTAGTATATTGCCGAGCCACGTAGTAGATTGACCAGTCATGTAGTGTATTGCCCAGTCAGGTAGTATATTGCCCAGCCACGAAGTATATTGCCCAGCCACATAGTATATTGCCCAGCCACGTAGTATATTGCCCAGTGACATAGTATATTGCCCAGCCACATAGTATATTGCCCAGTTACGTAGTATATTGCCTAGTGACGTAGTATATTGCGCAGCCACATAGTATATTGCCCAGTCACGTAGTATATTGCCCAGCCACGTAGTATATTGCCCAGCCACGTAGTATATTGCCCAGTGACATAGTATATTGCCCAGCCACGTAGTATATTGCCCAGTCATGTAGTATATTGCCTAGCCATGTAGTATATTGCCCAGCCATGTAGTATATTGCCCAGTCACGTAGTATATTGCCCAGGCACGTAGTATATTGCCGAGCCACGTAGTAGATTGGCCAGTAATGTAGTGTATTGCCCAGTCAGGTAGTATATTGCCCAGCCACGAAGTATATTGCCCAGCCACATAGTATATTGCCCAGCCACGTAGTATATTGCCCAGTGACATAGTATATTGCCCAGCCACATAGTATATTGCCCAGTTACGTAGTATATTGCCTAGTGACGTAGTATATTGCGCAGCCACATAGTATATTGCCCAGTGACGTAGTATATTGCCCAGCAACTTAGTATACAGCACAGAGCCACATAGTATATTGCACAGCGACGTAGTATATTTGCCAGTCACGTAGTATATTGCCCAGTTACGTAGTATATTGCCCAGTGACGTAGTATATTGCCCAGTGACGTAGTATATTGCCCAGCCACGTAGTATATTGCCCAGTGACATAGTATATTGCCCAGCCACATAGTATATTGCCCAGTTACGTAGTATATTGCCCAGTTACGTAGTATATTGCCCAGTGACATAGTATATTGCCCAGCCACGTGGTATATTGCCCAGTTACGTAGTATATTGCCCAGTGACATAGTATACAGCACAGAACCACATAGTATATTGCACAGCGACGTAGTATACAGCACAGAGCCACATATTATATTGCCCAGCCACGTAGTATATTGGCCAGTCACGTAGTATATTTCCCAGCTACATAGTATATTGCCCAGCCACATATGTCACAGGTTAAAAAATAAAAAAATAAACATATACTCACCTTCCGAGGGCCCCTTGTAGTTCGGTCATATGACCGTGATGTCATGGCAGGTCCTGCTCGTGCAGGCGCGCAGGACCTGTGATGACGTTGCGGTCACATGACCGTGATGTCACAGCAGGTCGTTCTTGCGCAGGCGAGCAGGGCCTGTGATGATGTTGCGGTCACATGACCGTAACATCATGGCAGGTCCTTCTCACACAGGCGCGCAGGACCTGTGATGACATAGCGGTCACATGACCGTGACGTCATGGCAGGTCCTTCTCGCGCAGGGCCTGTGATGACGTTGCGGTCACATGACCGTGACGTCATGGCAGGTCCTTCTTCCATACCATCCTTGGTATCGGAACCTGCCGGAGGTCACCGGAACGTCGCGAAAGGTGAGTATATAATGATTTGTTATTTTTTTATTATTTTTAACATTAGATGTTTTTACTATTGACGCTGTATAGGCAGCATCAATAGTAAAAACTTGGTCACACAGGGTTAATAGCGGCGGTAACGGAGTGAGTTACCTGCGGCATAACACGGTCCGTTACCGCTGGCATTAACCCTGTGTGAGCGGTGACTGCAGCGAGTATGGAGCGGGCGCCGGGCACTGACTGCAGGGGAGTAGGGAGGGACTAATCGGGCTGTGGCCGTCGCTGATTGGTCGCGACCAATCAGCGACTTGGATTCCATTACAGACAGAGGCCACAACCAATGAATATCCGACAGACAGAAAAACAGACAGACAGAAGGACAAAAAGATGGAAGTGACCCTTAGACAAGATTAAATTATTACATGTTTTCTTTACATCTGTTTCATTTTTAGCACATCATCTTTCCTGGCTCTGCTCTTTCTGTGTTTTTTAACCTATATGTATTATCATATCATCTATAAATGATTTTTTTTACTGGCACATCAATTTGGCTCTGCATCTTTTAGGTGCTTCCTTTCAAATATATTTTTTCATTTGTTCGCATGTATATATATATATATATATATATATATATATATATATATATATATATATATATATACAGACCAAAAGTTTGGACACACCTTCTCATTTAAAGATTTTTCTGTATTTTCATGACTATGAAAATTGTACATTCACACTGAAGGCATCAAAACTATGAATTAACACATATGGAATTGTATACTTAACAGAAAAATGTGAAACAACTGAAATGTTGTCTTATATTCTAGGTTCTTCAAAGTAGCCACCTTTTGCTTTCATGACTGCTTTACACATTCTCTTGATGAGCTTTAAGAGGTATGCCGCAAAGGTTTAAAATCCTGCAGTTCATGCAAGGTCCCCCTGCTCAAGAAGGCACATGTGCAAGCCCATTTGAAGTTTGCCAATGAACACCTGGATGATTCTGTGAGTGATTGGGAGAAGGTGCTGTTGTCAGATGTGACAAAAATTGAGCTCTTTGGCATTAACTCAACACGCCGTGTTTGGAGGAAGAAAAATGCTGCCTATGACCCAAAGAACACCATCCCCACTGTCAAGCATGGAGGTTGAAACATTATGTTTTGGGGGTGTTTCTCTGCTGAGGGCACAGTACTACTTCACTGCATCAGTGGGAGAATGGATAGAACCATGTACCGTAAAATCCTGAGAGACAATCTCCTTCCCTCCGCCAGAACATTAAAAATGGATGACACATGTCCAGCAAGACAATGACCAAAAACATAAAGCCAAAACATCAAAGGAAGGCTAAAAAAGAAGCACATTAAAGTCATGGAGTGGCCTAGCCAGTCTCCAGACCTTAATCCTACAGAAAACTTATGGAGGGAGGTGAAGCTCTGAGTTGCCAAGTGACAGCCTCAAAATCTTAATGATTTAGAGATGATCTGCAAAGAGGAGTGTACCAAAATTCCTCCTGGTATGTGCGCAAACCTCATCATCAACTACAAAAAAATCTGACTGCTGTGCTTGCCAACAAGGGTTTTTGCCACCAAGTAT
The DNA here is from genome assembly GCF_032444005.1 of Ranitomeya imitator. Taxonomy (NCBI): domain Eukaryota; kingdom Metazoa; phylum Chordata; class Amphibia; order Anura; family Dendrobatidae; genus Ranitomeya; species Ranitomeya imitator. The sequence continues at coordinate 59,541,264 of NC_091282.1, read as the reverse complement.
TAAGTCTTGTTTGCCAGAGAAATCAAAGACTTCTTTCTCACTGCAAAATGCAAGTAAATTTATATAATTCGTACAATGTGATTTTCTGGATTTATTTTTGATATTCTATCTCTCAATGTTAAAATTAATCTACCCTTAAATTTATAGACTGTCATGTCTTTGTCAGTTGGCAAATTGACAAAATCAGCAAGGGATCAAATAATTTTTCCTTCACTGTAGAAGATCTTCATGTTTAGTGAAATGGGCCTTCCTGTATCCACTTTTAATGTTACAATGGCTAAAGCCCCTGTCTCTGAAACACTGTTTCAGTCATAAGGCCTGTAGTTCATATTTCCGCAACCAGATTTGCCATAAGATGTGACCATCCTTGATGGTGGAGGACTTGAAGACTGATGATGCTTGGAGCAAAGTGTTCCTCAATGTGGTATTTCCGTTCATATCTGTTTAGAAATAGCTAGGATCTGCAATAGAAATTTGTGCATTGAAGAACTCCATTTTTTGCTACCTATATGTTTAGTATATGTAAGCCTGATGTTGTATCCATTGTTATCAAAGGACATCATTAAAGGTGTATTGACGGTTTTGTGGTTGTAGTTATGTACTGATGAAGGTTCTGGTGCTTTTATCATTTACTGATGATGTTTATGGGTGTGTGCTTTGTTCCTCTATTGATGTTTGTTCTGGTGATACATAGAAATGACAGAAAAAAGACTCGCACATCCAAACTAGTGTGAATAGGTGCATACCAGGAGCAGCTACCTCCATACATAAATAAACAAAAAAGGTTGCACTCTATCGTGCAAAAGCATGTCTAATATGAAATATATGAAATATGAATAGCAAAATGGCTTTTGAACATTAGGAAAATATTTAAGAGACGCTTTGCACAGAATTTGATATAATCAAATAGTGTGAGCCCATCAACCAATCGTCAAGGTGGTCTCATAAAACTGATGGGTCCCTGATCTCCCTGTCCAAATGTGAACACTTACCGAAGGCCAATGTCTGTATGCCTGGGTGAATGTGGATACCTCTGTTCAGCAAAGCCTACATATGGGTTGACCGGGACCAAGTGTGATGAGATGCAATTAAAAACCACATGGTGATGGGAGGAGTGCGCAGTCAGTCAGCTAACATAGAAATGACAGAAAAAAGACTCGCACATCCAAACTAGTGTGAATAGGTGCATACCAGGAGCAGCTACCTCCATACATAAATATACAAAAAAGGTTGCACTCTATCGTGCAAAAGCATGTCTAATATGAAATATATGAAATATGAATAGCAAAATGGCTTTTGAACATTAGGAAAATATTTAAGAGACGCTTTGCACAGAATTTGATATAATCAAATAGTGTGAGCCCATCAACCAATCGTCAAGGTGGTCTCATAAAACTGATGGGTCCCTGATCTCCCTGTCCAAATGTGAACACTTACCGAAGGCCAATGTCTGTATGCCTGGGTGAATGTGGACACCTCTGTTCAGCAAAGCCTACATATGGGTTGACCGGGACCAAGTGTGATGAGATGCAATTAAAAACCACATGGTGATGGGAGGAGTGCGCAGTCAGTCAGCTAACATAGAAATGACAGAAAAAAGACTGACTGACTGCGCACTCCTCCCATCACCATGTGGTTTTTAATTGCATCTCATCACACTTGGTCCCGGTCAACCCATATGTAGGCTTTGCTGAACAGAGGTATCCACATTCACCCAGGCATACAGACATTGGCCTTCGGTAAGTGTTCACATTTGGACAGGGAGATCAGGGACCCATCAGTTTTATGAGACCACCTTGACGATTGGTTGATGGGCTCACACTATTTGATTATATCAAATTCTGTGCAAAGCGTCTCTTAAATATTTTCCTAATGTTCAAAAGCCATTTTGCTATTCATATTTTATATATTTCATATTAGACATGCTTTTGCACGATAGAGTGCAACCTTTTTTGTATATATATGTTCTGGTGATACAGTCATGTACTGATAATGGATCAGGTGCTGTATTCATCAATTGATGATAGTTCTGGTTCTGTATTCATTTACTGATTAGGCTGAGTAGGTACAATTGTAATTATTCCGTTTTAAAATTGCAACAACTTTTTTTTCGAAAAGCCGTAGAGGGCTGAAATTTCGTGACATCTCTGCAGTTTTGGTCCAGAATATATTGGCCAAATTTCAATAAAATATATATGAAGGTACAATTGTACCTCTGCAGCCTGTTAACGTTGTAAAATTATGCAGCCTGACGAAGGTTAATTAGGTTCTGAAATAGTATTAATTTACTAATGATGTTTCTGGTGCTATATTCATGTACTGATGTTGGCTCTTGTAATGTTTTCCTGTACTGCTGATTGTTTTGGTATAGTATTCATGTACTGATGGTGGTTCTTTGAATGTATTCCTATACTAATGGTGTCTTGAGTGATGCATTCCTGTATTGATGATGGTTCTGGTGATGTATTCATATAATGACAGTAGTTCTGGCGTCTTACAAATGTAGCATTCATTAACTTGTCAGGAAACATATTGCAAGGCTACATTAGTAAAATAGTGTGCAATATGAAAAGTTGATCAGAAAGATTAGTCCTACCATGGTGTTCTGTGTAATTCAGTGTAGATTCTAAAATTTCTTGAATTGCATGTATAACACCTACTTAATTATTTGTAATTAAAGAGATATTAGTGTGTATTGTTTGTGGTAAACATGGGACTGCAGGAAAAGTGTCTCTAATTACTTTTACGTTATGGATGAGGAAAGGATGTGTGGTCTGCAAAAACAGGCATGTTAAGAAAAGGAGCATGACTTCATTCGTGCAAACAAGGAACATGCTGTTGAAAATTTGCAAACCACACCTGCATCACAGTATATATTGGAATAAAGCCAGAATATGCCTTATTGTACTGAAAGGTAATTGTCCTAATAACTTGCACAATCACTCAAGAAGCTGGCATGACAAAACAATCTGCTGGATTTCAAGGAGCCCACATACTGCTCTTGCACTGTAGTGTTTTGATGTCTATGTCTATGTCTTGTACCAGTTTCCTAGACAAGTTGAGATCACAAACAAACTTTGGAAATATACCATGACTCAGTGCAAGAGATATGTAAAAATTATGCTGTAAGAATAATCCTGCTTCATTAATACACAGACTATTACAGATGTATCTATTTTCTATTACTCATTAGCATGCTAATACTGTATTTGTATGTCATTACACAGATTAGTCGGTTCGAAATCCAACATGCAGAGCCTAATTCCTATGTAATTAACTTTTTTCTTTTATTGCAATGTTCACCTGCAGGAAACAAAAGTTTCTAATAGTTCTGAAATGCTAGTTCCACCTGGTGGAGACAAAGGCTTATTAATGGAGCCTGTGATAATTGTTACTGTTAGTTATTAGGAAAATCATCCATAGTTAATTTGTATGAAGCATGAGGCGTCAAAATGATCACAGCTATCGTTTACAGTGGTTTTCATTTCCTTTCCAGCACGCAGAGGCAAAATTATAGTACCTGAATTTATTATAGCAAGATATTTTCATGAAAGTCATTAAGTTCAACATTTGACGGTTCACATATCAGTATAACGCAGCCAAATATCTTGTATAGATCCTGAGTTACATCCTGTATTATTCTCCAGAGCTGCACTCACTATTCTGCTGGTGCAGTCTCTGTACATACATTACTAATTCTGAGTTACATCCTGTATTATACCCCAGAGCTGCACTCACTATTGTGCTGGTTCAGTCACTGTGTACATACATTACATTACTGATCCTGAGTTACATCCTGTACTATTCTCCAGAGCTGCACTCACTATTCTGCTGGTGCAGTCACTGTGTACATACATTACTGATCCTGAGTTACATCCTGTATTATACCCCAGAGCTGAACTCACTATCCTGCTGGTGCAGTCACTGTGTACATACATTACATTACTGATCCTGAGTTATATCCTGCATTATACTCCAGAGCTGCACTCACTCTTCTGCTGGTGCAGTCACTGTGTACATACATTACATTACTGCTCCTGAGTTACATCCTGTATTATACTCCAGAGCTGCACTCACTATTCTGCTGGTGCAGTTGTACATACATTACATTACTGATCCTGAGTTACATCCTGTATTATACTCCCGAGCTGCACTCACTATTCTGCTGGTGCAGTCACTGTGTACATACATTACATTACTGATCCTGAGTTACATCCTGTACTATACTCCAGAGCTGCACTCACTATTCTGCTGGTGCAGTCACTGTGTACATACATTACATTACTGATCCTGAATTACATCCTGTATTATACTCCAGAGCTGCACTCACTATTCTGCTGGTGCAGTTGTACATATATTACATTACTGATCCTGAGTTACATCCTGTATTATACCCCAGAGCTGCACTCACTATTGTGCCGGTTCAGTCACTGTGTACATACATTACATTACTGATCCTGAGTTACATCCTGTATTATTCTCCAGAGCTGCACTCACTATTCTGCTGGTGCAGTCACTGTGTACATACATTACTGATCCTGAGTTACATCCTGTATTATACCCCAGAGCTGAACTCACTATCCTGCTGGTGCAGTCACTGTGTACATACATTACATTACTGATCCTGAGTTATATCCTGCATTATACTCCAGAGCTGCACTCACTCTTCTGCTGGTGCAGTCACTGTGTACATACATTACATTACTGCTCCTGAGTTACATCCTGTATTATACTCCAGAGCTGCACTCACTATTCTGCTGGTGCAGTTGTACATACATTACATTACTGATCCTGAGTTACATCCTGTATTATACTCCCGAGCTGCACTCACTATTCTGCTGGTGCAGTCACTGTGTACATACATTACATTACTGATCCTGAGTTACATCCTGTACTATACTCCAGAGCTGCACTCACTATTCTGCTGGTGCAGTCACTGTGTACATACATTACATTACTGATCCTGAATTACATCCTGTATTATACTCCAGAGCTGCACTCACTATTCTGCTGGTGCAGTTGTACATACATTACATTACTGATCCTGAGTTACATCCTGTATTATACTCCCGAGCTGCACTCACTATTGTGCCGGTTCAGTCACTGTGTACATACATTACATTACTGATCCTGAGTTACATCCTGTATTATTCTCCAGAGCTGCACTCACTATTCTGCTGGTGCAGTCACTGTGTACATACATTACTGATCCTGAGTTACATCCTGTATTATACCCCAGAGCTGCACTCACTATTGTGCTGGTTCAGTCACTGTGTACATACATTACATTACTGATCCTGAGTTATATCCTGCATTATACTCCAGAGCTGCACTCACTCTTCTGCTGGTGCAGTCACTGTGTATATACATTACATTACTGATCCTGAGTTATATCCTGCATTATACTCCAGAGCTGCACTCACTCTTCTGCTGGTGCAGTCACTGTGTACATACATTACATTACTGCTCCTGAGTTACATCCTGTATTATACTCCAGAGCTGCACTCACTATTCTGCTGGTGCAGTTGTACATACATTACATTACTGATCCTGAGTTACATCCTGTATTATACTCACGAGCTGCACTCACTATTCTGCTGGTGCAGTCACTGTGTACATACATTACATTACTGATCCTGAATTACATCCTGTATTATACTCCAGAGCTGCACTCACTATTCTGCTGGTGCAGTCACTGTGTATATACATTACATTACTGATCCTGAGTTATATCCTGCATTATACTCCAAAGCTGCACTCACTATTCTGCTGGTGCAGTCACTGTGTACATACATTACATTACTGCTCCTGAGTTACATCCTGTATTATACTCCAGAGCTGCACTCACTATTCTGCTGGTGCAGTCACTGTGTACATACATTACATTACTGATCCTGAGTTACATCCTGTATTATACTCACGAGCTGCACTCACTATTCTGCTGGTGCAGTCACTGTGTACATACATTACATTACTGCTCCTGAGTTACATCCTGTAGATCTTTTATTATAACAATGAAAAACATAACAACAATAATATCAGAAAACATAACAAAAATATTAGCCAGAAAATAATCAGTATAATGAACACTGGTCCAGCCGCTCATTCTGTCCTCTCACATATATTATATATACAGCATAATAACTAATAATAACTACTTCAAAAAAGAAGAGAAAGAAATAGACCAAAAATCGGGGATCACCGGAAGCACAGATCAAGTTAAAAAAAAAAGGCAAATTTTATTCAAAAGTGTATAAACGGACACAGAAAACCACATAGAGCACACATTAAAAACATTTAAAACATTGGTCATCCATGTGACCTATACATGGTACACTTAGGCCCAAAATGGAGCCATCCCCCTGTATGAGCCAACTCCCCAGTATCAATAGATGACAAATATAAAGAAAATCCTAACTATTACCGAGTGTGATGTCTATGTGAACAGCACCTTATATTATCATGCAAAAATATTGAAGATATTGATTAACCACTTAATCCCATATGACGTACTATCCCGTCAAGGTGACCTGGGACTTAATTCCCAGTGATGGGATAGTACGTCATATGCGATCGGCCGCGCTCTCGGGGGGAGCGCGGCCGATCGCGGCCGGGTGTCAGCTGCCTATCGCAGCTGACATCCGGCACTATGTGCCAGAAGCGGTCACGGACCGCTCCCGGCACATTAACCCCCGGCACACCGCGATCAAAGATGATCGCGGTGTGCCGGCGGTGCAAGGAAGCATCACGCAGGGAGGGGGCTCCCTGCGTGCTTCCCTGAGACGATCGGTACATGGTGATGTATTCACCGTGTACCGAGCGTCTTCTTCCTGCAGGCCCCGGATCCAAAATGGCCGCGGGGCTGCATCCGGGTCCTGCAGGGAGCACTTCCGGGTCAGGATCAGGCTGCAGCTGAAGCTCTAATCCTGCCCGGCTGTATGTCAGATCACCGATCTGACAGAGTGCTGTGCACACTGTCAGATCGGTGATCTGTGATGTCCCCCCCTGGGACAAAGTGAAGAAGTAAAAAAAAAAAATTTCCACACGTGTAAAAAAAAAAAAAAAAAAAAATTCCTAAATAAAGAAGAAAAAAAAATATTATTCCCATAAATACATTTCTTTATCTAAAAAAAAAAAAAAACAATAAAAGTACACATATTTAGTATCGCCGCGTCCGTAACGACCCAACCTGTAAAACTGGCCCACTAATTAACCCCTTCAGTGAACACCGTAAGAAAAAAAAAAAAAAACGAGCCAAAAAACAACGCTTTATTATCATAACGCTGAACAAAAAGTGGAATAACACGCGATCAAAAAGACGGATATAAATAACCTTGGTACCTCTGAAAACTACATCTTGTCCCGCAAAAAACAAGCCGCCATATAGCATCATAACCAAAAAAATAAAGTTATAGTCCTCAGAATAAAGCGATGCCAATATAATTATTTTTTCTATAAAATAGCTTTTATCGTATACATAAACATTAAAAAATGATATAAATGAGGTATCGCTGTAATCGTACTGACCCGAAGAATAAAACTGCTTCATCAATTTTACCAAACGCGGAACAGTATAAACGCCTCCCCCAAAAGAAATTCATGAATAGCTGGTTTTTGATCATTCTGCCTCACAAAAAATCGGAATGAAAAGCGATCAAAAACTGTCACATGTCCGAAAATGTTACCAATAAAAACGTCAACTCGTCCCGCAAAAAACAAGACCTCACATGACTCTGTGGACCAAAATATGGAAAAATTATAGGTCTCAAAATGTGGAGACGCAAAAACTTTTTTGCTATAAAAAGCATCTTTCAGTGTGTGACGGCTGCCAATCATAAAAATCCGATATAAAAAACGCTATAAAAGTAAATCAAACCCCCCTTCATCACCCCCTTAGTTAGGCTAGGTTCACATTGCGTTAATGGGTTAACGCTAATGGACAGCGTTGCACGGCGAAAATGTCACAATTAACGCCGTGCAACGAGTCCGTTAGCACACCCATTGACAGCAATGTGATTTTCGGGTGTAGCGCATCGCTAGAGCGTGCCATTTTTGGCTCGCGCGAGCAAGGTGCCGTTCTTTTGTGGCGCGCCTCGGACGCTGCTTGCAGCGTCCGCGGCATGCCCGAGGTCCGATCCCCGATCTTCCAGAGCAGGGACGTTAACGCGACCACTAAACGCGACAACTAAAAAGACATTGCGTTAGCGCAATCCGCTAGCACTAGCGCTAAACGGATTGCCCTAACGCAATGTGAACCTAGCCTTAGGGAAAAATTATAAAATTAAAAAAAATGTATTTATTTCCATTTTCCCATTAGGGTTAGGGCTAGGGTTAGGGCTAGGGTTAGGGTTTGGATTACATTAACAGTTGGGATTAAGGTTGGGATTAGAATTAGGGGTGTGTCAGGGTTAGGTGTGTGGTTGGGGTTACAGTTGGGATTAGGGTTAGGGGTGTGTCAGGGTTAGGGGTGTGGTTAGGGTTACCGTTGGGATGAGGGTTAGGGGTGTGTTTGGATTAGGGTTTCAGTTATAATTGGGGGGTTTCCACTGTTTAGGCACATCAGGGGCTCTCCAAACGCGACAAGGCGTCCGATCTCAATTCCAGCCAATTCTGCATTGAAAAAGTAAAACAGTGCTCCTTCACTTCCGAGCTCTCCCGTGCGCCCAAACAGGGGTTTACCCAAACATATGGGGTATCAGCATACTCGAGACAAATTGGACAACAACTTTTTGGGTCCAAGTTCTCTTGTTATCCTTGGGAAAATAAAAATTTGGGGGGCTAAATATCATTTTTGTGGGAAAAAAAAGGATTTTTTATTTTCACGGCTCTGCGTTGTAAACTGTAGTGAAACACTTGGGGGTTCAAAGTTTTCACAACACATCTAGATAAGTTCCTTGGGAGGTCTAGTTTCCAATATGAGGTCACTTGTGGGGGGTTTGTACTGTTTGGGTACATCAGGGGCTCTGCAAATGCAACGTGACGCCTGCAGACCAATCCATCTAAGTCTGCATATCAAATGGTGCTCCTTCCCTTCCGAGCTCTGCCATGCGCCCAAACAGTGGTTCCCCCCCACATATGGGGTATCAGCGTACTCAGGACAAATTGGACAACAACTTTTGGCGTCCAATTTATTCTGTTACCCTTGTAGAAATACAAAGCTGGGGGCTAAAAAATCATTTTTGTGAAAAAAAAAAAGAATTTTTATTTTCACGGCTCTGCGTTATAAACTGTAGTGAAACACTTAGGGGTTCAAAGTTCTCACAACACATCTAGATAAGTTCCTTGGGAGGTCTAGTTTCCAATATGAGGTCACTTGTGGGGGGTTTGTACTGTTTGGGTACATCAGGGGCTCTGCAAATGCAACGTGACGCCTGCAGACCAATCCATCTAAGTCTGCATTTCAAATGGTGCTCCTTCCCTTCCGAGCTCTGCCATGCGCCCAAACAGTGGTTCCCCCCCACATATGGGGTATCAGCGTACTCAGGACAAATTGGACAACAACTTTTGGCATCCAATTTATTCTGTTACCCTTGTAGAAATACAAAGCTGGGGGCTAAAAATCATTTTTGTGAAAAAAAAAAGAATTTTTATTTTCACGGCTCTGCGTTATAAACTGTAGTGAAACACTTAGGGGTTCAAAGTTCTCACAACACATCTAGATAAGTTCCTTGGGAGGTCTAGTTTCTAATATGGGGTCACTTGTGGGGGGTTTGTACTGTTTGGGTACATCAGGGGCTCTGCAAATGCAACGTGACTCCTGCAGACCAATCCATCTAAGTCTGCATTCCAAATGGCGCTCCTTCCCTTCCGAGCTCTGCCATGCGCCCAAACAGTGGTTCCCCCCCACATGTTGGGTATCAGTGTATTCAGGACAAATTGGACAACAACTTTTGGGGTCCAATTTATTCTGTTACCCTTGTGAAAATACAAAACTGGGGGCTAAAAAATAATTTTTACGAAAAAAAAATATATATTTTCACGGCTCTGCATTATAAACTGTAGTGAAACATTTGGGGGTTCAAAGCTCTCAAAACACATCTAGATAAGTTCCTTAGGGGGTCTAGTTTCCAAAATGGTGTCACTTGTGGGGGGTTTTAATGTTTAGGCACATCAGGGGCTCTCCAAACCAACATGGCGTCCCATCTTAATTCCAGTCAATTTTGCATTGAAAAGTCAAATGGCGCTCCTTCCCTTCCGAGTTCTGCTATGCGCCCAAAAAGTGGTTTACCCCCACATATGGGGTATCGTCGCACTCAGGACAAATTGCACAACAACTTTTGTGGTCTAATTTCTTCTCTTACCCTTGGGAAAATAAAAAATTGGGGGCGAAAATATCATTTTTGTGAAAAAATATGATTTTTTATTTTTACGGCTCTGCATTATAAACTTCTGTGAAGCACTTGTTGGGTCAAAGTGCTCACCACACATCTAGATAAGTTCCTTAAGGGGTCTACTTTCCAAAATGGTGTCACTTATGAGGGGTTCCAATGTTTAGGCACATCAGGGGCTCTCCAAACGCGACTTGGCGTCCCATCTCAATTCCAGTCAATTTTGCATTGAAAAGTCAAATGGCGCTCCTTTCCTTCTGAGCTCTGCAATGCGCCCAAACAGTGGTTTACCCCCACAAATGGGGTATCGTCGCACTCAGGACAAATTGCACAACAACTTTTGTGGTCTAATTTCTTCTCTTACCCTTGGGAAAATAAAAAATTGGGGGCAAAAATATCATTTTTGTGAAAAAATATGATTTTTTATTTTTACGGCTCTGCATTATAAACTTCTGTGAAGCACTTGTTGGGTCAAAGTGCTCACCACACATCTAGATAAGTTCCTTAAGGGGTCTACTTTCCAAAATGGTGTCACTTGTGAGGGGTTCCAATGTTTAGGCACATCAGGGGCTCTCCAAACGCAACATGGCGTCCCATCTCAATTCCAGTCAATTTTGCATTGAAAAGTCAAATGGCACTCCTTTCCTTCCGAGCTCTGCAATGCGCCCAAACAGTAGTTTACCCCCACACCCGTCGCACTCAGGACAAATAGCACAACAACTTTTGTGGTCTAATTTCTTCTCTTACCCTTGGGAAATAAAAAATTGGGGGCGAAAAGATCATTTTTGTGAAAAAATAGGATTTTTTATTTTTATGGCTCTGCATTATAAACTTCTGTGAAGCACTTGTTGGGTCAAAGTGCTTGTTAGGGCTAGCGGACGCACCAAATATTAAGACAGATAGAGTATGGTGCGTTCGCAGCCCGGGGTCCACCGTGCAGAGATGGAACCTGCTGCCAAGTAACGACGGACTATATGGCGGTACTCATAATTATACACACGTGGGTTAAACTTCACCCAACGTGAAGGAAGCGATCCTGTTGCGTCACAGGACCGCGGTACCGCACATAGAGCAAGAGCAAGTAGTCAGCGAACTCAACCCCAACTAGGATTGAAGTCCGATTAGACCCTTGCTGGCATAACACCGCAACTGGGTGTGTAAGGAAACCAAATAACGATTTTAAGGCACAAGAGTGCATGCGGTGCTGCACTGACGAACGCCACTAACCACCCAGGCTTGGGTAAGGAAAGCACAGAGGAAGTGCACGGCGCCGTACTGGCGGTCACAGCAACTGGATGCTGTAATGTGTGATTCGTGCTGTAGGCTAAGTCGGGCGCTAGATAGCAACCATACACCTTCCGCGAACAGACATTCAATAGGGTAGGGGTATCCAAGGACGACTTGCACTCACAACATACACACATTAACAATTGTACACTAGCGCATGGCCGTGCGGTCATGCGCAGTTTATATACTTGCAGCACAGGAAGTGGCCACAGAAACTTTGCCCTTCCAAGACCTGCCAAGAGGACCAATGGAATGTGCTGCAGAGCCTGAGCACATGACCCTCGATCTCCAACGGGAGATCTTGCCCTGGGCATGCTCAGTGTGTGAAAGAAAAGGACTTAGTCCCAGAGAAGTCCGCTCGCTGCTGACCAGCACTGACTTTAATGGCAGAAGCTGAAGAAGCAGCAGTAACTCTCTGTACAGCGTGAGAATGAGCAAGATGCTGAGACCGACGTCCCTGCTGAGCAGACTCCACTGCGGCTGGATAAGAATGGGAGACCGCAGCGGAGATGGCTCGAGATCCCCCCTGTGCAGAAGCGGGAACTCGAGACCTAACATTACCCCCCTCCTAGGGCCCCCCCCTCCTTGGGCCTCGCTACGCTCGAAGGCAGCAATGAGCTGTGGGGCCCGAATGTTTTCAACAGGCTCCCATGACCTGTCCTCTGGGCCATAACCCTTCCAATCCACCAGATAGAACTTTTTGCCGCGTACCACCTTGCACCCCAAAATAGCGTTCACCTCGTAATCGTCTGTAGACGAACCCGATGTCCCGGCAGATGACTCGGAAAACCGGGACATGTATACGGGTTTCAAGAGGGACACATGAAAGGTGTCGGTGATACCCAAGCGTGGAGGAAGAGCCAAACGGTAGACCACAGGATTAACCTGTTCGAGAACCTTGAAGGGACCCAAGTAGCGAGGAGCAAACTTAGTGGACTCAACTCGCAGCCTGATGTTACGGGCGGAGAGCCACACCAAGTCGCCAGGAGCAAAGGTCGGAGCGGGACGCCGATGAACATCGGCGGAGGACCTCATTCTCTCCTTGGAGGCCCGAATGGCATCCTGCATGCGGTCCGAAATGTCCCGTGCCTCCACAGCCCAGTCTGCCATCCTGGAGTCAGCAGAAGACACAGGCATGGGCACAGGAACACGCGGATGCTGGCCGTAATTTAGGAGGAATGGAGTCTGACCGGTAGAGTCGGCTACGGCATTGTTAAGTGCAAACTCTGCCCACGGTAGCAAGGATGCCCAGTCATCCTGCCTGGCAGAAACAAAATGTCGTAAATATGTGACCAAGGTCTGGTTGGCCCTCTCTACCAACCCATTCGTCTCGGGATGATATGCCGAAGAGAGATTTAACTCAATACTGAGTAGACGACAAAGCTCTCTCCAGAATCGAGACGCAAACTGGGGACCCCGGTCACTAACAATTTTGTCTGGCATACCGTGTAGGCGAAAGATATGCTTGATGAACAAGACAGCCAACGCCCGTGCAGAAGGTAGCCGTGGAAGAGGCACCAAGTGCACCATTTTGGAAAAATGGTCGGTGATCACCCAGATAATGGTGCAGTTACGAGACTTGGGTAAGCCCACCACAAAGTCCATCCCGACCATCTCCCAGGGCCTGTCCGCCACCGGCAGAGGATAAAGCAAACCAGCTGGCCGTTGCCGAGGAGTTCTTGGCGCAAGAGACACACGCCCGAACATACTCTGTGACATCACGAACCATATGCGGCCACCAGTACGTCCTCGCCAGTAACTCAGATGTCCTTTTGGTACCAAAATGTCCACCCACCCTGGACGAGTGTGCCCAAGAGAGAACCTCCGGTCGCAAATTGGATGGAACAAAAGTCTTGCCCGGGGGCACAGACTCTAGCAAAACCGGGGCCACAGTTCTCAAGCTCTCGGTGGGGACAATAAGCCGAGGCTCCTCCTCCTCCTCCGCAGATGACACAATGGAGCGAGAGATAGCGTCGGCCCGAATGTTCTTCTCCCCAGAAAGAAAATGGAGGGTGAAATGAAACCGGGAGAAGAATAAGGACCATCTGGCCTGGCGAGAATTCAACCGCTGGGCTGTCTGCAGGTACACCAAATTTTTATGGTCTGTGAAGACTTGGAAGGGAAAACGTGCACCCTCCAAGAGATGTCTCCACTCCGAGAAAGCCAACTTCATGGCTAGCAACTCCCTGTCCCCGATGGAATAATTCCTCTCTGCTGGTGAGAAGGTCTTGGAGAAAAAGAAGCAAGGATGCTTCCGACCTTGAGCATCCTTTTGGAAGAGGACTGCTCCAGCACCAACAGAAGAGGCATCCACCTCCATGATAAATGGCTTATCAACATCGGGGTGATGTAGGATGGGAGCACTAGCGAAGTGTGACTTTATAGAGTTAACGGCCTTGGAGACCTCCTCAGACCACAATTTGGGATTCGCCCCCTTCTTGGTGAGGGCAACCAAGGGAGCTACCAAAGTTGAGAAGTGCGGAATGAACTGGCGATAATAATTAATGAACCCCATAAAGCACTGCACCACTTTAAGAGAATGGGGTTCCTGCCAGTCCATCACAGCCTGTAGTTTGGCAGGATCCATAGCCAATCCCTGGGCAGAGATGATGTAGCCTAGGAAAGGTAAGGACTCCTGCTCAAACATACACTTCTCCAACTTGGCATAGAGGGAGTTTGCCCGTAGGAGGTCGAAGACTTTGCAAACATCTCTCCGGTGGGAGTCAATATCTGGAGAGTAGATGAGAATATCATCCAGATAGACTACGACCGAGGTGGAAAGCATATCCCGGAAGATATCGTTCACAATGTCTTGGAAAACGGCTGGGGCATTACAGAGCCCGAAGGGCATCACCAGATATTCATAGTGCCCATCCCTGGTGTTAAAAGCCGTCTTCCATTCGTCCCCCTCACGGATGCGAATCAGGTTGAGAGCACCCCGCAGATCTAGTTTAGTAAATACCCTTGCTCCCCGAAGCCTATCGAAGAGCTCAGATATCAAGGGCAAAGGATACTTGTTCTTAACGGTGATGGCGTTAAGACCCCTGTAGTCTATGCATGGACGCAATTCTCCATTCTTCTTCTGCACGAAGAAGAACCCTGCCCCAGCAGGTGACACTGACTTCCTAATGAATCCTCTTGCCAGATTTTCCTGGATGTACTGTGACATTGCCTCCGTCTCCCGGAGAGATAGCGGATAGACTCGACCCCGGGGAGGCTCAGCACCAGGCAAGAGATCAATAGGACAGTCATAGGGGCGGAAGGATCTCCGCCGCCTTTTTGGAGAACACGTCTGCATAAGACCAATACTGCTTGGGGAGAGAGGAAAGATCTGCGGGTACCTCAGTAGTAGCAACCTGAACGCACTCCCTCTGACACCTACCCCCACAAGATTCGCCCCATCCCAGGATTCTGCCAGAGGACCACTCGATATGAGGAGAGTGGTACTGTAGCCAAGGTATTCCCAACAGGACCTCATCAATTCCCTCAGTAATGACAAGCAGAGATATAATCTCCTGATGAGATGGCGACATAGACAGAGTAAAAGGGATGGTCTGGTGAGTTATCTGTGAGGGCAGTGCCGACCCATTCACCACTCGTACCGTTACTGGTTGAGCTAGCATAACCAGGGGTATTGCGTGACGTTGGGCGAAGGCAGAAGACATAAAATCGCCCTCCGCCCCAGAATCCACGCAGAGCTCTACCGAGTGGGAGAATGAGCCTATAGTAATTGTCCCCTTAAAGGACAATTTAGAGGCAAACGTCGCCGTGTTTAGTGTACCTCCACCTACTACCACTAAACGCTGACGTTTCCTCAATCGCTGAGAACATCTGGTGGCTAGATGTCCTGACTGCTGGCAAACATGACAGACCTTGAGTGCACAAGCGGTCCGGGACTTACATCCCGCTTGTGACACTTCCCTGGCCTCATGTGACTCAGGAACCAGGACCGGAGATTCCAGAGGTTTGGCGAAGGTAGGAGCCAGCTGAAACCTCTGCCTACACTGGACTCGCTCTAACCTCCGCTCGTTAAAACGGAGGTCAATTCGAGTGGAGACAGTTATTAACTCCTCCAGTGTGGCAGGAATCTCCCTAGTGGCCAGAGCGTCCTTAACGTGGTCAGCCAGGCCCCTCCAAAATATGGGGATAAGAGCTTTATCCGACCAATCCAGCTCAGAAGCTAAAGTGCGGAATTGGACGGCGAATTGACTGACCAAGGACTCACCCTGAGTTAATGCCAGCAGTTGGAGCGCCGTATCATGGGTGACTTGAGGTCCTAAAAAGACCTGTTTCAGAGTGCTCAGAAACAGCGGAGCACTCTGCACCACATGATCGCCACGCTCCCACAGCGGCGTAGCCCATTCCAACGCCCTGTCCGACAAAAGAGACACTATAAATCCCACCTTAGCCCGCTCTGTGGGAAAACGTGCAGCCAGGAGCTCGAGGTGAATAGAGCACTGACTCACAAATCCCCTACAAAACTTGCTATCACCAGAAAATTTTTCTGGCAGCGGGAGGCGAGAAAATGTCGGAGCAGGGGTGGCAATGGACAGGGTTGCTGCAGCCACGCTAGCAGCCTGTACAGCAACCGCGGTAACATCCACAGCTGAGGTTGCGCTCTCAAGAGCCGCCAACCTACCCTCCAGCTGCTGGATATACCGCAAGGATTGCTGTTTGTCCGTCATTACTAGCCAGACCCTGGCGCTAGTGTAATGTTAGGGCTAGCGGAACGCACCAAATATTAAGACAGATAGAGTATGGTGCGTTCGCAGCCCGGGGTCCACCGTGCAGAGATGGAACCTGCTGCCAAGTAACGACGGACTATATGGCGGTACTCATAAGTATACACACGTGGGTTAAACTTCACCCAACGTGAAGGAAGCCATCCTGTTGCGTCACAGGACCGCGGTACCGCACATAGAGCAAGAGCAAGTAGTCAGCGAACTCAACCCCAACTAGGATTGAAGTCCGATTAGACCCTTGCTGGCATAACACCGCAACTGGGTGTGTAAGGAAACCAAATAACGATTTTAAGGCACAAGAGTGCATGCGGTGCCGCACTGACGAACGCCACTAACCACCCAGGCTTGGGTAAGGAAAGCACAGAGGAAGTGCTAGGCGCCGTACTGGCGGTCACAGCAACTGGATGCTGTAATGTGTGATTCGTGCTGTAGGCTAAGTCGGGCGCTAGATAGCAACCATACACCTTCCGCGAACAGACATTCAATAAGGTAGGGGTATCCAAGGACGACTTGCACTCACAACATACACACATTAACAATTGTACACTAGCGCATGGCCGTGCGGTCATGCGCAGTTTATATAGTTGCAGCACAGGAAGTGGCCACAGAAACTTTGCCCTTCCAAGATCTGCCAAGAGGACCAATAGAATGTGCTGCAGAGCCTGAGCACATGACCCTCGATCTCCAACGGGAGATCTTGCCCTGGGCATGCTCAGTGTGTGCAGACAAGGACTTAGTCCCAGAGAAGTCCGCTCGCTGCTGACCAGCACTGACTTTAATGGCAGAAGCTGAAGAAGCAGCAGTAACTCTCTGTACAGCGTGAGACTGAGCAAGACGCTGGGACCGACGTCCCTGCTGAGCAGACTCCACTGCGGCTGGATAAGAATGGGAGACCGCAGCGGAGATGGCTCGAGATTCCCCCTGTGCAGAAGCGGGAACTCGAGACCTAACAGTGCTCACCACACATCTAGATAAGTTCCTTAAGGGGTCTACTTTCCAAAATGGTGTCACTTGTGGGGATTTCAATGTTTCGGCACATCAGGGGCTCTCCAAACGCAACATGGCATCCCATCTCAATTCCAGTCAATTTTGCATTGAAAAGTAAAATGGCACTCCTTCCCTTCCGAGCTCTGCCATACGCCCAAACAATGGTTTACACCCATATATGGGGTATCAGCGTACTCAGGACACATTGGACAACAATTTTTGAGGTCCAATTTCTTCTCTTACTCTTGGGAAAATAAAAAATTGGGGGCGAAAAGATCATTTTTGTGAAAAAATATGATTTTTTATTTTTACAGCTCTGCATTATAAACTTCTGTGAAGCAATTGGTGGGTCAAAGTGGTCACCACACATCTAGATAAGCTCCTTAGGGTGTCTACTTTCCAAAATGGTGTCACTTGTGGGGGGTTTCAATGTTTAGGCACATGAGGGGCTCTCCAAACGCAACATGGCGTCCCATCTCAATTCCTGTCAATTTTGCATTGAAAAGTCAAATGGCGCTCCTTTCCTTCCGAGCTCTGCCATGCGCCCAAACAGTGGTTTACCCCCACATATGGGGTATCAACTTACTCAGGACAGATTGTACAACAACGTTTGGCATCCATTTTATCCTGTTACCCTTGGTAAAATAAAACAAATTGGAGCTGAAATAAATTTTGTGTGAAAAAAAGTTAAATATTCATTTTTATTTAAACATTCCAAAAATTTCTGTGGAACCCCTGAAGGGTTATTAAACTTCTTGAATGTGGTTTTGAGCACCTTGAGGAGTGCAGTTTTTAGAATGGCGTCACACTTGGGTATTTTCTATCATATAGACCCCTCAAAATGACTTCAAATGAGATGTGGTTCCTAAAAAAAAATGGTTTTGTAAAAATGAGAAATTGCTGGTCAATTTTTAACCCTTATAACTCCCTAACAAAAAAAAGTTTTGGTTCCAAAATTGTGCTGATGTAAAGTAGACATGTGGGAAATGTTATTTATTAAGTATTTTGCGTGACATATCTCTGTGATTTAAGGGCATAAAAATTTAAATTTGGAAAATTGCAAAATTTTCTAAATTTTCGCCAAATTTCCGTTTTTTTCACAAATAAACGCAAGTTATATCGAATAAATTGTACCACTACCATGAAGTACAATATGTCAAGAGAAAACAATGTCAGAATCACCGGGATCCGTTAAAGCGTTCCAGAGTTATAACCTCATAAAGGGACAGTGGTCAGAATTGTAAAAATTGGCCCGGTCATTAACGTGCAAACCACCCTCGGGGCTTAAGGGGTTAAAGAGAGCTAAATGGTAAGTACACATACAGTCATATAGCTAGCACATTCAGCATGTGTCACAATGACTTGTAAGGAGATCCACATTGCCTAGATGCACCATGTTATAGTGAAGGCAATATCCATTGTGCAAACACAAAAAAAAAAAAAAAAAAAGAGTCATCTAGACATGAACCCCAATTGCCATAGAAATAAATAAAGATACATATGGAGATGCAGATAACCAGCCCAGCTGAGGGCACAATCAGGTTCAAAGACTAATATATCTATTAGCAGAGTAAGTACGAGACTCAATGTGCCAGAGCTGCAGAGACTCCCATGCTGAAGAGGCATACACACAGTTACCAGAGCCTCTGGGACTAGATGACCAAAGCTCAATCACGGCATATAAAGTAAATCCAAGGGCTGCTGGACACACACGGGACCACCTGGGGAGTGGAGACAGGGGGTACGCTGACCCGAAGCGTGTCGCCACACTCAGTGGCTTCGTAACTACTTTGACCTTCTGGTCCGGACACCAAACAAAATAATAATAACAAATAAAATAAACAATGGCAAACAAAAACTATATACATTATTTTATTTTTTTTTAGTTTTAACCCCTTAAGCCCCGAGGGTGGTTTGCACGTTAATGACCGGGTCAATTTTTACAACTCTGACCACTGTCCCTTTATGAGGTTATAACTCTGGAGCGCTTCAAAGGATCCCGGTCATTTTGACATTGTTTTTGTGAGAAATATTGTACTTCATGATAGTGGTAAAATTTATTTGATATTACCTGTGTTTATATGTGAAACAAATGGAAATTTGGCAAATATTTTGAAAATTTAGCAATTTTCCAACTTTGAATTTTTATGCCCTTAAATCACAGAGATATGTCACACAATATACTTAATAAGTAACGTTTTCCACATGTCTTCTTTACATCAGCACAATTTTGGAAACAATTTTTTTTTGTTAGGGAGTTATAAGGGTTAAAAGTTGACCAGCAATTTCTCATTTTTACAAAACCGTTTTTTTTTTAGGGACCACATCACATTTGAAGTCATTTTGAGGGGTCTATAAATAACCAAGTGTGACACCATTCTAAAAACTTCACCCCTCAAGGTGCTCAAAACCACATTCAAGAAGTTTATTAACCCTTCAGGTGTTTCACAGGAATTTTTGGAATGTTTAAATGTTGTTTTACAAAAAACTATATTTCAGCTCCAATTTATTTTATTTTACCAAGGGTAACAGGAGAAAATGGACCCCAAAAGTTGTTGTACAATTTGTCCTGAGTACCCTGATACCCCATATATGGGGGTAAACCACTGTTTGGGCGCATGGCAGAGCTCGGGAAGGAGCGCCATTTGACTTTTCAATGCAAAATAGGCTGGAATTGAGATGGAACACAATGTTGCGTTTGGAGAGCCACTAATGTGCCTAAACATTGAAACCCCCACAAGTGACACCATTTTGGAAAGAATACCCCCTATGGAACTTATATAGAGGTGTGGTGAGCCCTTTGACCCACCAAGTGCTTCACAGCAGTGTATAATGCAGAGCCGTAAAAATAAAAAATAATATTTTTTCACAAAAATAAAATTTTCGCCCGCAATTTTTTATTTTCCCAAGGTTACCAAAAGAAATTTGTCCTCAGTACGCTGATACCCCCATATGTGGGGGTAAACCACTGTTTGGGTGCATGCCAGAGCTCGGAAGGGAAGGAGCGCCGTTTGACTTTTCAATGCAAAATTGACAGGAATTGAGATGGGACACCATGTTGCGTTGGGGAGCCCCTGATGTGCCTAAACACTGAAACCCCCCACAAGTGACACCAGTTTGGAAAGTAGATCCCTAAGGATCTTATCTAGATGTGTTGTGAGGGCTTTAAACACTCAAGTGTTTCACTATAGTTTATAACGCAGAGCTGTGATAATAAAAATTCTTTTTTTCCACAAAAATTATTTTTTAGCCCCCAGTTTTGTATTTTCCCAAGGGTAACACGAGAAATTGGACCCCAAAAGTTGTTGTGCAATTTGTCCTGAGTACGCTGATACACCTTATGTGGGGGGTAACCACCGTTTGGGCGCATAGCAGAGCTCGGAAGGGAAGGCGCCATTTGGAATTCAGACTTAGATGGATTGGTCTGCAGGCATCACGTTGCATTTCCAGAGCCCCTTATGTACCTAAACAGTAGAAATCCCCACAAGTGACCCCATATTGAAAATTAGACCCCACAAGGAACTTATCTAGATGTGTTGTGAGAACTTTGAACCCCAAGTGTTTCACTACAGTTTATAACGCAGAGCCATGAAAATAAAAATTCTTTTTTTTTCCACAAAAATTTTTCTTTTCCCAAGGATAACAAGAGAATTTGGACCCCAAAAGTTGTCCAATTTGTCCTGAGTAAGCTGATACACCATATGTGGCGGTAAACCCCTGTTTGGGCACACGGGAGAGCTCGGAAGGGAAGGAGCACTGTTTTACTTCTTTAATGCAGAATTGGCTGGAATTGAGATCGGATGCCATGTCGCGTTTGGAGAGCCCTGATGTGTCTAAACAATGGAAACCCCAAATTCTAACTGAAACCCTAACCCAAACACACCCCTAATCCCAACCACACTCCTAACCCTAATCCCAACCATAACCCTAACCACACCCCTAACCTGACACACCCCTAACCCTAATCCCAACCATAAATGTAATCCAAACCCCAACCATAACCCTAGCCCCAACCCTAACCCTAACCTAGCCCTAACCCTAGCCCTAACCCTAACCATAACCCTAACCCTAACCCTAGCCCTAACCCTAGCCCCAACCCTAAACTTAACCCTAGCCCTATCACTAGCCCTATCCCTAGCCCCAACATTAGCCCCAACCCTAACCCTAGCACTAACCCTAGCCTTAACCCCAACCCTAGCCCTAACACTAATGGGAAAATGGAAATAAATACATTTTTTTAATTTTGTTTATTTTTCCCTAACTAAGTGGATGATGAAGGGGGGTTTGATTTACTTTTATAGTGGGTTTTTTAGTGGATTTTTATGATAGGCAGCTGTCACACACTAAAAGATGCTTTTTATTGGAAAAAAATATTTTTTTGTGTTACCACAGCTTGAGAGCTATAATTTTTCCATATTTTGGTCCCCAGAGTCATGTGAGGCCTTGTTTATTGTGGGACGAGTTGACGTTTTCATTGGTAACATTTTCGGGCACGTGACTTTTATGATCGCTTTTTATTCCGATTTTTGTGAGGCAGTATGACCAAAAACCAGCTATTCATGAATTTCTTTTGGGGGGAGGGCGTTTATACCGTTCCACGTTTGGTAAAATGAATAAAGCAATGTTATTCTTTGGGTCAGTATCATTACAGTGATACCTCATTTATATTTTTTTATGTTTTGGCACTTTTATACGATAAAAATTATTTTATAGAAAAAATAATTATTTTTGCATCGCTTTATTCTGAGGACTATAACTTTTTTATTTTTTCGCTGATGACACTGTATGGTGGCTCATTTTTTGTGGAACAAGATGACGTTCTCAGCGGTACCATATTTATATATATGTGTGTTTTTGATTGCGTGCTATTCCACTTTTTGTTCGGCAGTATGATAATAAAGCGGTTTTGCTTTGTTTTTTTATTTTTTAATGTGTTCACTGAAGGGGTTAACTAGTGGGACAGTTTTATAGGTCGGGTTATTACGGATGCGGCGATACTAAATATGTGTACTTTTATTGTTTTTTTATTTAGATAAAGGAATATATTTATGGGAACAATATTTCTTTTTTTCTTTATTTAGGATTTTTTTGTTTTTACACATCTAAATATTTTTTTCTTTACTTGATAACATTGCCCCGGGCTTACCAGCACCTGCTCTGAGCAGGCGCTTGGTATGCCACCTCCCTGCAGGACCCGGATGCAGCTCCACGGCCTGCAGGGAGGAGGTAGGAGACCCTTGGAGCAACGCGATCACATCACATTGCTCCGAGGGTCTCAGGGAAGCACGCAGAGAGCCACCTTCCTGCGCAATGCTTCCCTATGCCCCCGGAACATTGCGATCATGTTTGATGTCCGTGACCTCTCCTGGCACATAGTGCTGGATGCCAGCTGCGATAGCTGACACCCGGCCGTGATCGTCTGCGCTCCCCCCGTGATTGCGGCCGAACGCTATACCATACTATCCCGTCCCTGGGAATTAAGTCCCAGGTCACCTTGACGGGATAGTACCACATATGGGATTAAGGAGTTAAATAAAATAACCACAAATTAAACAATTAAATACAATACTAAGCTATCCTCCATTCTCAACCCCCCACACTGAGCTGGTCTTTCGTCTCATGCCTCAGTCCATGTCCAATGTCCATATGTCAGATCAGGCAGTGCCAGTTTTCCCTCAAACAACCCAGTGTCCCATAGTCCCACAAGATAAGCCCACCTCCCCCCTTTTCCCACCACCCAACCTAACACCTACACCCAAATCTATATCCCTATATACAATACATACAGCAGCACACACCACAATAATCACAAATCACGAAGCCCAAGTTCGGCGCCTGCAGCCCTACATCACTGTATAATGATCAAACAAAACAAAAATCTACAGTGTCAGCAGCAGCTCACCATCAGGAAAGGAGACGACCAGACTAGGGTACACTAAAAGAAAAGCCCCTCCAGAGGAGAGCGGCCCTCCCTGTGCCCAGTCTCTCATACTCCAGAGAGCGCACCTTCACCTGGTCACCAAGTATGGTCCGAAACACATCGTCCACCGGGAGGTTTTTTTGTTGCGTCGATACAAAGCCCCGTGCGTTCCACGTGTGATACCTAACCACTGCGCTAACTAGAAATAAGTTGCAGCGGTCCCAACCGTCAAGGTCTCCGAATGCTCCATAGGCCCATTCCGCATAGGAGAGACCGGTCAACCGGGACCAGCCAATGAAGGCGCCCACCCTGTTGTACACATCTGTGTTGAAGGGACAATGAAGCAGGAAGTGGTCCATGCTTTCCAGCAAGGGACCACAGTGCTCCCAAGGACAGTTCCTGTCCTCAGAGCTCCTACACTTCAGATTGTCCCTCACACACAGTTTCCCATGGAAGCAGCCCCAAGCCAATGTCACCTTGCTATTATAAGGTGACATTAAGCCAGATTAATAATGGAGAGGCGTCAATTATGACACCTATCCATTATTAATCCAATAGCATGAAATGGTTAAAAAAACACACACACAATATTGCAAAGTATTTTAATGAAATAAACACACAGGTTGTTGTAATATTTTATTGCACTCTCAATCCACCTGAAGACCCTCGACCTGTAACAAATTAAAAATAATAAACCAACAATATCTCATACCTTCCTTCGATATGTCCCACGATGTAAATCCATCTGAAGGGGTTAAAATATTTTACAGGCAGGAGCTCTGCTATAATGCAGCTGTGCTCCTGCTTGTAAAACCCCGGGGAATGAAGGTAATGTAGGTCAATGACCTGTAGTTACCTTCAGTCGCGGTGATGCGCCCTCTGCTGGATGTCCTCATATGACCTCGAGGCTGGGAAACTATTCAGAAAAGTTCCCACGCTTGAGGTCATATGAGGACATCCAGCAGAGGGCAGGTATGAGATATTGTTGGTTTATTATTTTTAATTTGTTACAGGTCGAGGGTCTTCAGGTGGATTTAGAGTGCAATAAAATATTACAACAACCTGTGTGTTTATTTCATTAAAATACTTTGCAATATTGTGTGTGTGTTTTAACCATTTCATACAATTGGATTAATAATGGATAGGTGTCATAATTGACGCCTCTCCATTATTAATCTGGCTTAATGTCACCTTACAATAGCAAGGTGACATTAAGCCTTTATTACCCCATATCCCACCGCTACACGGGAGTGGGAAGAGAGTGGCCAAGTGCCAGAATAGGCGCATCTTCCAGATGTGCCTTTTCTGGGGTGGCTGGGGGCAGATGTTTTTAGCTAGGGGGGGCAAATAACCGTGGACCCTCTCCAGGCTATTAATATCTGCCCTCAGTCACTGGCTTTACCAATCTGGCGGAGAAAATTGCGCGGGAGCCCACGCCAATTTTTTCCGTGATTTAACCCTTAAATTTAAGAGCTACAGTGCCCAAATTTTGCACATACACACTACTAACATTAGTAGTGTGGAACATGCAAAAAAAATGGGAATATGACATGGTTTACTGTATGTAAACCATGTCTCATATCATGTCGGGTTTAGGAAGGAGAAATGAAAAGTCGGCAATTGAATTACCGGCTTTTCTGCTATACCGCGCTGAAGTAAATATAAATATATGGAGATTTCCCATTGACTTGCATTGGGTTTCATGTTTTGGCCGATCACCCAACCCTGACTTTTCAAGATAATCGGCCAATTTCACTCGACTCGACTTTTGAGAAAGTCGGGTTTCGCGAAAACCGACTCGACCTCAAAAAAGGAAAAGTCGCTCAACCCTAGTCCTTACCGTTTGACGAGATGATCAGAGCAGACCTCCTCATTGACTTCGGCAGAGTGCCCTAGGAAAGACACTCATTGAATACCTCAGTCAAGAGGGGAACCAAAATATCCTTAAAGGTCGTATAAAATTCAGATGTTAAGCCATCTGGACCAGGCGATTTTTTGGGGGCAAACCCTTCAATCGCCAACTGAACTTCCTCTTTTCTGATCATTTCTGTCAAAACGTCAAGAGAGGGGTCTACCCCTGGTTCGGGGACAGCTTCAGCCAGGAAAGCCAACATCTCATCACAATCAAGATCCCTCTTCCCCAAGAGGTGCGAGTAGAAGGATCTGACAACCTCCAGGATCTCTGATCTAGATCACCTCAGGGACCCCATACTGTCGACCAGTCCTGTAACTACTTTACTATTCACTGACATCTTGCAGTTTCTGTAAGGGTCGGGCGAGCGGTACTTCCCATAATCCCTCTCAAAAACCAAAGTCTATTGTACTGACACTTCATAAGAAAAGGACTGTCTTATCTCCGCTTCTTCCAAGAGAGACGAACTGAGCCTCCAAAAGCCTCTTCCCATCTGGAGGGTCTCTGTAACATTCATAGAAAACAAAATTAAACAGTGGTCAGAGAACTCCACCTCAACAACAGACACTGCTGAAGAGACAGCTTCCTCCTTTAAATAAAACCTATCTATTCTGGACCTACAGTTACCTCTATGATAGGTGAACCCCTCGTGGCCTGGGGTGTACCGAATGTGGGCATCCACCAGGCGAGCCTCACTAGCTATACTGTTAAGGGTGATGCTATCATAAGTCAATTTGTCTCTGGAACCTCCACTATCTCGGGGCCTTGTGACAGCATTGATGTCCCCTCCAAAGACAATCTGCCGACTTGTAAAAAGGTAGGGCTTGATCCTCAAAAAGAGACACTTAGATTGGGGACCATAGATGTTATTGAGCCGGAGCTCTTGTCCCTTCATGAAGACATCTAAGATCAGGCACCTCCCCATTTCTAATTCAATAACCCATTGGCATTCCACCGCTGTGGTAAAAAGGACCGCCACTCCGCTATACGGCTCGGCCGCAAGAGACCAATAGGAGGGCCCGAGTCTCCACTCCCTTTTAGCTTTAAACACGCCTGCCATGTTGGGCAGCCTGGTCTCTTGCAAAAAGAAATTGTCAGCTTCAACCCGGCTGAGAAAATCAAAGGCCACAAAACTAGCTGCATTTGACTTTATGCTGGTGACATTAATGGACACCAGCATCAACGGAGTGGGTACCGCCATCATTGGTGATTGAGTTAGATGGCTTTCTTCTTCCCACTCCCCTTATCCTCTGCCTCAGAGGGGGAAGCCTTCCCCCTCTTTAATGACATTGAGGTATCCATTTCCACATGTTTTTTCTTTTTATCATCCTCTCCGGACTCTGGGCCAGTCCCTCCCTCCAAGGACCTTACATTCCCAGAAAGAAGGGGACTCGGTGCCCCCTGTAAGCCCGCCGAAGCCGGAACCTCACCCTCAGCTTCCTCCTCAGAGGAAGAGATGTTCTCAAGGGCTTGGAACCGGTTAGAAAGACCAACCAGAGGGGAGTCAGTTTTTCCTTTCTTAGGTACCTTGGTCAGAGCGGGAGAAGATGTTTTATCTCCCTTCTTTCTCTTCTTTTTGATGCCGAGCTTACGCTTGTCCTGTAGCCACTGCCTATTATCCTTATCCATACTTTCATAATGGGCGGATTCGGAGACCGTGGTGCTTTCCTCCCTGTGGATCCCCCTGACCTCCTGATCCAACTCATCATCCCTCAGGGCATCAGCAGCAAGACTCGCATCCAGGACAGGGGCTGCCCCGGCCTCGCCCAGCTCGCTATCCTGTGTGCGTTTGTCTAGATGCCTCAACTGGGCAGGCATCTTTTTATTGCTTTTCCTCCTTGGCCCCTCAGCTCCCTCACCACTGCCAGTCCCTTCCCCAGCAGAATCAGCCTCACAGCTTTCTCCCACCGGGGTCACGACTGCATTATCGAAGGAGCGAGGACAACTGCTGAATGGGTGACCTAATTCACCACACAGGTGGCACCAAATCTCCACACAAGATTCAGCCAGGCTCATTTTTTGCCAACTGATAGTTCGACCAGAAGAGCTCAAGACCCTCCGGCCAAACAAAGCTGACATAAAACTCAGGCATGGAATAGGGATGTATCAAGGCGTAGATGTCAATCGCCTTGAAGCCCATCCTCAGCAGGAGCTCCACAACCTTAGACCTTGGAGGACATGCATCACTGCCACTCCACCGAAGAAGGACCACATTCCTACACACACTACCTGGCCCGGCTGTTGGGAGGGACCACACTGTATCCCCCCTCTTTGCTCTCAGAAGGCCCGGAGGCCATGCCTCTCTATCCTGAAGGATAGATCAACCTCTCGACCCTCTACCATTAGTAATCAATCCACCATTCTTTAGAGCCCTCAGGAGATGCCGTTGCAACATGCCATCCCCAGAGCCCATAGACAAGGAGGATGCCCTATTTCCCCCGAAGGTGACAGCGGCAAAGCTCCTGACAGGTGCTGCCACTAGGGTTGAGCGACCTTTACTTTTATAGGATCGGGTCGGGTTTCACGAAACCCGACTTTCTCAAAAGTCAGGTCGAGTGAAATCGGCCGATCCTATAAAAAAGTCGGGGTCGGCCGAAACTCGAAACCCAATGCAGTGCATTGGGTTTCCAATGGTTCCCAGGCTCTGAAGGAGCGGAAACTCTCCTTCACGCCCTGGGATCCATATTTAAGTGAAAAATAAAGAATTAAAATAAAAAATATCGCTATACTTACCCTCTGACGCGCCCTGGTACTAACCGGGATCCTTCCTTCCTTCGAATCAGCGCTTCCAGGACCTTGCGGTGACGTCGCGGTGACGTCGCGGCTTGTTATTGGTCGTGCGGCCGCCCATGTGACCGCTCGCGCGACCAATCACAAGCCGCGACGTCACCTGTTGTGAATTCTGTTGTCAAGCTCCCTCCTGTGGTCATGAATGGTACTTCGGCTGGTTCTGTCCATGGGCTTCCTCTGGTGGTTGTGAGTGGGGCTGCGGCTTCTGAGTTTCCTTCCACAGGTGACGAGGTTAATTCGTTAGCTGGCTGCTCTATTTAACTTCACTTAGATCATTGCTCCATGCCACCTGTCAATGTTCCAGTATTGGTCTAGTTCACTCCTGGATCGTTCTTGTGACCTGTCTTCCCAGCAGAAGCTAAGTTCCTGCTTGTTTTTCTCTTGTTTGCTATTTTTCTGTCCAGCTTGCTATTTTGATTTTTGTCTTGCTTGCTGGAAGCTCTGGGACGCAGAGGGAGCGCCTCCGCACCGTGAGTCGGTGCGGAGGGTCTTTTTG